>NC_056737.1:146750370-147050370 GCF_019279795.1 Protopterus annectens
ATCCCCAGTGAAACACTTGGCCCACAGTATAAACCACTAATTGTCACAATCAGCTGCAAGCAATGATCATTGCAGGCTTCAAGGATTCCAGACTGAAGAAAGACCAGGAGATCAGGAGACCAGAATGCAGACCTGGAAATTGACTGGAGAAAAAGCACAAGAGTTGAAGGAATTACTCGTGGCTCTAGCACTTCAGGAAGAAGAGGAAATAGATGCAAGTGAAGAAGAATGGCAGCACCTCAAAACAGCATATGTGAGTCAGGAATCTGAGAATGTGAGGATAGCAGCAGATTTCTTCAGCTCCACCAATTTCATTACACTGACAGGAATTAATTACTTAAAAAATTAATTTTTGAAATAATTTTCTTTCTAAATACGTTTGTTTTATATAGTTCTTGAACTATATCTAAAAAAGAAAGGAAATCTTAACAATATTCCTGTCAGAAATCACTGTGGAAATTTTCCTGTCAGTTTATCAGTCTGAAATGAGTTCCAGTAAGACAAATTCTCAAGACTCCAGCATCAAGAAAGAACTTCAGTCTCTGATAATTATAATCCAGCAACTTACTGATAAAATGGATAAAATGGATACTAAAATAGACACCTTCATAGAAAAACTACAAAACAAATAGACCTGTTACATACAGACCTGCAACAACAGAAGATCCAGATGACAGGCATAGAAGAAGCTGTGAATGACATGGAAAATAGAATCCAAGAAGAGGAAATCAACATTGAGTTTCTGCTGAAACAAAACACACATTTACAAACAAAGCTGGATGACCTGGAAAATAGATCTAGGCAATAACATTAGGATTTTTGGACTGCCAGAAAATATTGAAGGTAACAATATTACTTCTTTTTAACAACATGGCTCCTAAAACTTTAGATTTACCAGAAGCATTCTCTTTTGGTATCGAAAGAGCACATAGATCTATAGCTAATACTAACTCTAACAAAAACTATCCTAGATCAGTTATAGTTAGATTTCTATCATCTTTTGATAAAGAGATGGTTCTTAAATCTGCTTGGGCTAAAGCTCCTGTTAAGATTAATGAGACAACTGTGCGTTTTGACAATGACTATTCTTCCATGGTATTAGCTAAAAGAAAAGTTTTTCTGCCACTAATAAGGGAGCTTAAAAAAGCACAGTTTAAAACATACCTTCTGTTTCCTGCCAAGCTTAAAATCTTCCTTCCTGATGGTCCTAAGGTTTTCGATGATTTAGACTCTGCTTTACTGTTTGTCAAAGAAAAAGGATTTTGGATAAAATAGAAAAATGGAATGGGCTAGTTCTTCATTAAAGAGATTGGCAACTGAAGCTTCGTGGAAGACTTCAGAGAAGAAGAAGAGACTAAAAACAAATGATTTGTTATATGTTTTTTCTCTCTCATCATTTTACTTCATTATTAATCTTTTGAATATAGTTCCTGCATTTCCAGAAAGCCACAAATATTTTGGAAAAGATTTAATCAAAGTTATTCTCTATGTGCAAAGAAATGTTTTGTTTCATAACCAGTCAAAATACCTGAAGATTTAATGGCAAGCTGTGATTCAATTTGTTTCTCTTTCTGAAAAGAAGTAAGGTTAGTAATTTGATACATTTTTTATCTTTACCTTTTTTCCTTCTTCTTTTATTATTTTCTTTGTTTAAACAATGACATTCTATTTAGATTATGTAGTGGGTAAAGGGTGGGGAGGGCAGGAGAGAACAGTAATGAAAATATCATTAATAGAATAATAACATATTTATTCCTTGTAAAAGTTTATAAGTTCTTCAAATGCTATTTCTAATTATACTTTCTTGATTATACTGCTTATGCTTGTTTGTAAATAATCTGTCATGCTTTAACTAATAATAATCAGAACTAAATAAGAGTAAATAATATGTTTTATTTTTAACTCTATTAATATAAACAGTAAGTAACATTCCATTGTATATACTTCTTACAGCTTTCTCTTACATTTTTATTTCTGCTTCACTCCCTTTTATTTTCTACTCTCTTTTCTTTTCTTTATTAATATATAGAAATGCTTTTGATTGTGTGGGCACAGTGAATAATAGGATTTGTATGAAAATTGAGTTGGGAGAAGAATGTTGAGTTTTATTGCTTGTTGGTAATTTTGGGCTTAATTTCACTTACATAGAGGCTGTAATGATCTGTGGAATACATTGTGAAGGTTTTGTCATGTTTAGATGCATTTACACTGGTAAATGAATGTTTGTCACTAGTTTTTAATAAGTTTCCCGCCAAAATGTTAAGAGAGACAATCTGGGATGTGGGCTGTCTCATGCACAGTGTCCATGAACTACTTCAAAAGCTTCAACCCACAGAATTCTCACAGAGAAACTGAAAGCAGTTAGTATAACCTTTGACATAGTTATCACACTGACACACCACAGATTCAGGAAAATACTCTATTCATAAAATATGTCAGTTATAATGTTTTGTTTCATAACCAGTCAAAATATCTGAAGATTTAATGGCAAGCTGTGATTCAATTTGTTTCTCTTTCTGAAAAGAAGTAAGAGGCTGTAATGGTCTGTGGAATACATTGTGAAGGTTTTGTCATGTTTAGATGCATTTACACTGCTAAATGAATGTTTGTCACTAGTTTTTAATAAGTTTCCCACCAAAATGTTAAGAGAGACAATCTGAGATGTGGGCTGTCTCATGCACAGTGTCCATGAGTTACCTCAGAAGCTTCAACTCACAGAATTCTCACAGAGAAACTGAAAGCAGTTAGTATAATCTCTGACATAGTTATCACACTGACACACCACATTTTATGTGTCTATTCATAAAATATGTCAGTTATAATGAGTTTAAATGATGTAGTTTCTTGTAGTAAGTAAATGTCTTATTTTAGAAGGCATAGAAAATGAAACATTTATTTAAATGTTTTTGAAAATCTACTTAACAGCAGCATAATAATCTGTGTTAAAAATTTGTGTTCCAAACATATACTTTACTATAACTCATTTAATTCATCTGATTGACAAGCATAATAATCTTATAACTC
This sequence comes from Protopterus annectens, assembly GCF_019279795.1. Classification (NCBI taxonomy): domain Eukaryota; kingdom Metazoa; phylum Chordata; order Ceratodontiformes; family Protopteridae; genus Protopterus; species Protopterus annectens. The sequence goes on from NC_056737.1 coordinate 146,753,395, forward strand.
TATTCTGGAAGAAATGTCATGTGATATATTTTAAAGCAGTAGGTTAACATGATTGTAAAATCTGGTTACTAATATGTGTTTGCTGTGCATTATTTTGTATAAAGCAGACATATTTATTCTAGGGACAGCAAGTAGGATAGTGCTCAACAAAGACACAACTCAGTGAGATCAGATATATATATATATATATATATATATATATGTGTGTGTGTGTGTGTGTGTGTGAGTGTGATGGCTTTTTTTTTTTTTTTATATAATAATGCAAGTGTTTCTGAAAATCTGCATAACTATCCAATATGATTTATAATAATTTCTATGAATACAATATTTTACTCTATTGACAAAATGAATGTTTGCCACAAGTTTTAATAAGTTTCCCGCCAAAATGTTAAGGGAGACAATCTGAGATGTGGGCTGTCTCATGCACAGTGTTCATGAGTTACTTCAGAAGCTTCAACTCACAGAATTCTCACAGAGCAACTGAAAGCAGTTAGTATAATCTCTGACCTAGTTATCATACTGACACACCACAGATTCAGGAAAAATACTCTATTCATAAAATATGTCAGTTATAATGAATTTAAATGATGTAGTTTCTTGTAGTAAGTAAATGTCTTATTTTAGAAGGCATAGAAAATGAAACATTTATTTAAATGTTTTGAAAATCTACTTAACAGCAGCATAATAATCTGTGTTAAAACTTGTGTTCCAAACATATACTTTATTATAATTCATTTAATTCATCTGATTGACAAGCATAAACAATTTTATAATTCTATTCTGGAAGAAATGTCATGTGATATATTTTAAAGCAATAGTTTAGCATGATTGTAAAATCTGGTTACTAAAATGTGTTTGCTGTGCATTATTTTCTATAAAGCAGACAGATTTATTCTAGGGACAGCAAGTAGGATAGTGCTCAACAAGGACATAACTCAGTGAGATCAGATATATATATATATATGTGTGTGTGTGTGTGTGTGTGTGTGTGTGTGTGTGTGTGTGTGTGTGTGTGTGTGTGTGTTTGTGTGTGTATGTGTGTGTGTGTATGTGTATGTGTATGTGTGTCTGTGTGTATGTGTGTGATGGCTTTTTTTTTTTAATAATGCAAGTGTTTCTGAGAATTTGCATAACTATGCAATATGATTTATAATAATTTTTATGAATACAATATTTTTCTCTATTGACAATAATGAGTTTAAGTAAATGCTCATATACAAACAATTCAAAATTTTTTGAAGCTGTTCATAGTATTCACATGACAGAAAATAGATGCATCTTAATATATGTAATGTCTGAATCATATTAGCCAAAGTTTTTGATTTAAATGAATGTTAGAACCTAATTTTCTCTCCTCTTGATTTCTAACATCAAGATTATTTGAATGCTATTTGAATACAAGTGTTATATATTACATAGATCTATATAGTAGTATGAACAGTTTTTAAAAAAAAAAAAGTTTATTTTAGTTTATATGATGCTGTTTTACCAAATGTGTAGTTTTGTCTTGATAGATAATTGAATTGAAAACTGTTAACCTCAGTTAAATATAACTAGTATTAAATTGATAAGGTGGTAGCTGAGGTACTGCTGCTTAGGGTAGGGCGTTAACTTGAGTAGTAAATACTACTCTAAGTTGGAGTTTTCAACTCCAGGCTGGATGCAAGGTTTAATCCTTACATTATTTTCACTTGTTCATAGTTATATGTATATAGTTTGACATCCACAATATATTTTGTACACTCATTGTCACTACAAACAAAATTGAATCCTATACAAAATCCCATAAGAGATTTAATAAATACAGCTATATTTAAAGGTACACCTAAAGAGGAGATGTAACATTATTTATCTTGTTATTTGTTATCTCGATCATAAGATTCTTGAGTTTTAAAAATGCCAAATGACATCTTTAAAAGGAATTTCTTTAAACATTAATGGATTGAATAATCCGTGTAAAAGGGCAAGCCTAATAAGATACATTAATTTACACAAGGCCAATCTAGTCTTCCTGCAAGAAACCCATCTCTTGAAAAAAGATATTGATAATCTAGCCACTAATAAGTATACAGTATTGGTTAGTTCAGAGCACACTCAGAAAAAAAAGAGGAGTGGCTATTTTATGGAATAAAAGTATGCCCATTCCTAAAACCATTAAGTCTTATCAGGATGACAAAGGAATGTTTTGTATGGTTACAATACAAATTAATGGGAAGACTTACACTTTAATTAATGTATATTGGATACCTGGAATTGGTATTAATACAGTGAAACATCATATTGATAAGATCATATCATTCTCTATAGGGGATATTATTTTAGCTGGTGATTTTAATTGTATACTACATGAAAGTGATACTACCACTATAAGGAAAAGAAGAATTACATCTAATGCAAAACACTTAAATGATTTTGCTAATTCTTATCATTTGAATGACATTAATAATCAGATAGATTCAAAATCATTACCATACACCTTTTTTTCTAACAGATACAAAACTTATTCAAAAATAGATAGGGTCTTTATTTCTAACCAGATGGTAACAGATTTAATTAATTCCAAAATCATTTCATGTCCTATATCTGATCATAACTCAATTGTTTTGAATTCATGATAAAAATACTCATAATGTTCAGATCAAAAGGATACCAGCATACTTAACTCAGCTAAAAGACTATAAAGAATATATACTTTCAGAAGTACAACGTTTTCTAGACATAAATAATACTCCTGAAGTCTCCATTGTCTATGTTTGGGATGCCTTAAAATCATATCTATATGGACAAAGTATCAGATGGTATAATAATAAAAGGAAATCTTGGGATAAGGAATTGTTAGATATTCAAAGTAAATTAGACTCTTATAAACATAATAATAAAGAAAATATTATGGACAAGAAAGTTATTGAAGAAATAAACAAACTAAATGAGAAATACAAAGAAATTTTAACTCATAAAGTTAAAATAACTTTAGAGAAATACAAGTTTTGTCTTATTCAATAAGCCCCAAATACTTACATAAACTTAAAAATAAAACAAAAGATTGAATAAACAAAACCATATCAAAGAAATCTTTTCTCTAAGGAAAAGAAGAATGTTTCTAGTATACCAGAAATACTGGATGAATTTAGAAATCACTTTCACAAGATTAACCATAACAACATTAACATGGAACCTAAAGATAAAATAAAGGAGTTTATAACCACAAACATGAATAAAAAGCTTAATAAACAACAGATTAAACTATTGGACAAGAGTATTTCATATACAGAAGTTATTACACAAATAAATAAGCTTAAATCAAACAAAGCACTGGGTAATGATGGTATTATACCAGAGATATATAAAATCCTTTCTAAAACTACATATTCATTAATACATAAGGTTTTATTTTGGCCCAAACTGAGTTAATAACCCCCATCTTGGCAATATACATTTATTTCAACAATTTTAAAACCTAATAAAGATACAACTAGATCTTCTTCATATCGACTCCTCTCATTACTTAATGTTGATTATAAAATGTTTATGAGTATTTTGCTGATAGATTGAAGACAATCATCCCGGCATTATAGATATAGATCAGACGGGCTTCATTGTAAATAGAAATACTTTTGATAATATAAGAAGAACTTTAACATTAATTGATTTTGCAAATAGGAAAAAGAAAGATTTAACACTTATTAGTCTTGATATAGGTTCAGCATTTGATTCAGTAAGTTGGGACTATCTGTTTACCTTACTGAAATGCACAAACTTCTCTGATGCATTTGTAAATTTAATTGAGCATTTATACAAAGGAACGCTGGCTTATATTAAGGTAGGAACATATGTTTCACAAAAAATACCCATTCTTAAAGGTACAAAGCAAGGATGTCCACTTTCTCCACTATTATTAACTTTAGTAATGGAGCCTTGGGCTAATTTGATTAGAAACAGTACTGACATAGAGGGTTTTGAAATAGATGAAAATACAACATCAAAAATTCAACTTTTGCAGATGATGTTCTAATTACATCAGCAGGATCTAATTCTTCTATGCAGTCTTTATTTGATAAAATGATGAATTTTAAAAGTATTTCTGGTTTAATATTCAATGAAGAAAAAACTAAAATACTACCTATATATACAAAAAAATATTCTCATTAGTGATTTTACTAAATATGTACCCAATTCAGGTCAGATAACTTATTTAGGTATAATACTATCTAAAGATATTAAATCTATTATATATAATAGCTATAATACCTGTTTTCTTAATATACAAAATCTTTTAATACCTGGAATAATATGTTTTTACTATGGAGGAGAGACTTACAATTATTAAAATGATAATATTCCCCAAGATTTTATACTTAATACAATCAATAATACTTTCACCTACAAAAATAACTATCAAGAAACTGAATACACTAATGTTAAATTTCTTATGGGCACCTAATAGACCTAGGATTGCATTAAAGAAACATACTAATAGCTGGTCTCAAGGGGTATTTCTTTTCCAGACTTTAATTTATATATTATCTCTTCTATTATAAAAGTTATTACTTTATTAATAGATCAGTCATATATCAAAATGGAAAGATTATTAAAAATGCCAAATGACATCTTTAAAAGGAATTTCTTTAAACATTAATGGATTGAATAATCCGTGTAAAAGGGCAAGCCTAATAAGATACATTAATTTACACAAGGCCAATCTAGTCTTCCTGCAAGAAACCCATCTCTTGAAAAAGATATTGATAATCTAGCCACTAATAAGTATACAGTATTGGTTAGTTCAGAGCACACTCAGAAAAAGTGGCTATTTTATGGAATAAAAGTATGCCCATTCCTAAAACCATTAAGTCTTATCAGGATGACAAAGGAATGTTTTGTATGGTTACAATACAAATTAATGGGAAGACTTACACTTTAATTAATGTATATTGGATACCTGGAATTGGTATTAATACAGTGAAACATCATATTGATAAGATCATATCATTCTCTATAGGGGATATTATTTTAGCTGGTGATTTTAATTGTATACTACATGAAAGTGATACTACCACTATAAGGAAAAGAAGAATTACATCTAATGCAAAACACTTAAATGATTTTGCTAATTCTTATCATTTGAATGACATTAATAATCAGATAGATTCAAAATCATTACCATACACCTTTTTTTCTAACAGATACAAAACTTATTCAAAATAGATAGGGTCTTTATTTCTAACCAGATGGTAACAGATTTAATTAATTCCAAAATCATTTCATGTCCTATATCTGATCATAACTCAATTGTTTTTGAATTCATGATAAAAAATACTCATAATGTTCAGATCAAAAGGATACCAGCATACTTAACTCAGCTAAAAGACTATAAAGAATATATACTTTCAGAAGTACAACGTTTTCTAGACATAAATAATACTCCTGAAGTCTCCATTGTCTATGTTTGGGATGCCTTAAAATCATATCTATATGGACAAAGTATCAGATGGTATAATAATAAAAGGAAATCTTGGGATAAGGAATTGTTAGATATTCAAAGTAAATTAGACTCTTATAAACATAATAATAAAGAAAATATTATGGACAAGAAAGTTATTGAAGAAATAAACAAACTAAATGAGAAATACAAAGAAATTTTAACTCATAAAGTTAAAATAACTTTAGAGAAATACAAGTTTTGTCTTATTCAATAAGCCCCAAATACTTACATAAACTTAAAATAAAACAAAAAGATTGAATAAACAAAACCATATCAAAGAAATCTTTTCTCTAAGGAAAAGAAGAATGTTTCTAGTATACCAGAAATACTGGATGAATTTAGAAATCACTTTCACAAGATTAACCATAACAACATTAACATGGAACCTAAAGATAAAATAAAGGAGTTTATAACCACAAACATGAATAAAAGCTTAATAAACAACAGATTAAACTATTGGACAAGAGTATTTCATATACAGAAGTTATTACACAAATAAATAAGCTTAAATCAAACAAAGCACTGGGTAATGATGGTATTATACCAGAGATATATAAAATCCTTTCTAAAACTACATATTCATTAATACATAAGGTTTTATTTTGGCCCAAACTGAGTTAATAACCCCATCTTGGCAATATACATTTATTTCACCAATTTTAAAACCTAATAAAGATCCAACTAGATGTTCTTCATATCGACCCATCTCATTACTTAATGTTGATTATAAAATGTTTATGAGTATTTTTGCTGATAGATTGAAGACAATCATCCCGGCATTATAGATATAGATCAGGCGGGCTTCATTGTAAATAGAAATACTTTTGATAATATAAGAAGAACTTTAACATTAATTGATTTTGCAAATAGGAAAAAGAAAGATTTAACACTTATTAGTCTTGATATAGGTTCAGCATTTGATTCAGTAAGTTGGGACTATCTGTTTACCTTACTGAAATGCACAAACTTCTCTGATGCATTTGTAAATTTAATTGAGCATTTATACAAAGGAACTGGCTTATATTAAGGTAGGAACATATGTTTCACAAAAATACCCATTCTTAAAGGTACAAAGCAAGGATGTCCACTTTCTCCACTATTATTAACTTTAGTAATGGAGCCTTGGGCTAATTTGATTAGAAACAGTACTGACATAGAGGGTTTTGAAATAGATGAAAATACAACATCAAAATTCAACTTTTGCAGATGATGTTCTAATTACATCAGCAGGATCTAATTCTTCTATGCAGTCTTTATTTGATAAAATGATGAATTTTAAAAGTATTTCTGGTTTAATATTCAATGAAGAAAAACTAAAATACTACCTATATATACAAAAAAAATATTCTCATTAGTGATTTTACTAAATATGTACCCAATTCAGGTCAGATAACTTATTTAGGTATAATACTATCTAAAGATATTAAATCTATTATATATAATAGCTATAATACCTGTTTTCTTAATATACAAAATCTTTTTAATACCTGGAATAATATGTTTTTTACTATGGAGGAGAGACTTACAATTATTAAAATGATAATATTCCCCAAGATTTTATACTTAATACAATCAATAATACTTTCACCTACAAAAATAACTATCAAGAAACTGAATACACTAATGTTAAATTTCTTATGGGCACCTAATAGACCTAGGATTGCATTAAAGAAACATACTAATAGCTGGTCTCAAGGGGTTATTTCTTTTCCAGACTTTAATTTATATATTATCTCTTCTATTATAAAAGTTATTACTTTATTAATAGATCAGTCATATATAAAATGGAAAGATTATTGGGAGCTAATTAGTATGCACTTCATGAAAATCTCCTTAACACATAAAAATATGATTGTAAATAACTCCATGTTGTGGTTGCTAAAGGAATTTTGTACTTCACCTATTACACCTAAACATATGGTTTGTTACCCATTAAATATTATTATTAGTTATCGTAACTTTATATTCATGCACCCTAAGTATAGGGAATGGAATTTTATTGTATTCCCTATAATGTATACTCAGGGTATGCTTATGTCATCTACTTCTGAAGGAGCTCATTTAGCTATAGATAATAATCTAAAGTACTGGTATCAGCTGATATCTGATAATAAAGTTAAAAATCTAGATTTCTTAAAACAAGAATTTGATCTAAGAGAAACTTGCTGGTTAGAGGTTCAGATCTTTAGACAACATCTCATTGATAGAATAGATCTAATGTCTATAACAGTTAAAGAATCTATTCCAAAACTGATTGATTACTTGATATTAAATTTACAGCATAAAGTTTCTGATAAAGGTAAACTTTCATATATACATAAAATTATCAGACAAGAAACTTTTACAGTGTAGATTCATACTGGAATTATTTCACCTCTATTAATGGGGACCCACCAACTCAACAAGATAAACAATATATATTGGAATCTGCTTATAGAACTACATCTTCCATTGTCTGGAGACTTTATACATGGAAATTTTTACATAGATCTTTTTATACACCTTTGATGATGAATAAAATAAATAATAAAGATAATCTATGTAAGAGATGTAATGTAGAAATTAATGCTGACTGGGCTCATATGTTTTATGACTGTATGAAGTTGAAAGAATACTGGAAGTCAATTAATGAATTTTGCAGGCTCTTTTACAGATAATTTCATTATTTCTAAGTCTCTTATATTATTCAACACACCTGTACCTCAATGTGTTAAAAGATTAAGCTTCCCTTGTTATGGTCTATCCTAGCAGTGGCCAGGAAAATAATAACTAGAAATTGGATTTCAGATACACCTCCTTCATTCAATGAATTAAAAATGTTATGAATATAATGTGCCATATGGAAATAAGCACAATTAGAATGAGAACAACTAGAAAAACATCATATTATACTGTATGGGATAATTTACAAAATTTGTTAAAAAAATTCTAATTTCAATAGCACGGTATTTTAGTTTAATTAATTGATCTGATTGTAGTGGATGTCTTTGTAAATACTTTAGTTGTTTTGTTGAATATTATAATAATACCTATTTTTAATTACTTGTATAAAATTGTTATGATATTTCTCTTATATGTTAAAACAATAAACCTGTTTTGAAAAAAAAACAGCATATGTGAGGGCTGCAGAATAGATAGGCAGTCAAGCCAGGTATGGAAATAAACTGCATAAGGAAGGTTGGTGGTGGAAGGCAGAAGTCCAGGAAGTCATAAAGAGAAAGAAGGAGTGCAGGAAAAAAGTGGGAGATAGTAAAGACTGACCAGGCTAAGAAGGAATACTGGTTAGCTAACAAAGAGGCTTTAGGGGAGCCGTAATAACAAAGAACAAGGCACCAGAGGCACTCTACCAACTTCTGGATAGTGAGTCAGTAGATGGCATAAAGAAACTATATAAGGTTGCAAGAAAAAGACAGAAAAGATAAAGAAGATAGTCGGACACCTTTCATAAGGGATTCCACCAACATCTTGCTCGCCAGTACACAGACATCAAAGGCAGATGGAAGAAGTACTTCAAACAGCTTCTGAATGAAGAAACCCCCCACAGAAGCTGTACTGCCCCAGTCACAGCCTAAGATAAAAGAAGTGGAGTAGCCTGCTTTCAAAGAAGTAAGGACAGCACTGAAGAAAATGAAGTCAGAGAAAGCAGTAGGCTCAAATGAGGTCACAGTAGATTTAATCAATATGTTGTGTGAGATAGGGGAGAAATGGCTCCTGATGGTATTCATAGCAGTGTGGAGAGAAAGGTGTATCCCAGATGACTGAGGAATAAGCATACTAGTGCCAGTCTACAAGAACAAAGAGGGCATTCACAACTGTGGGCAGTAGACAGGCATCATAATCTTGTCACACTGCATAAATGTTCTGGAGAGGGTGATTGATAAACAAATACACAGAGTAGTAGATGAGCAACATGGATTCAGATCAGGATGCAGCACAATTGACCTGTTGCTTGCATTGAGGCAGACAGTTGAGAAGACGCTAAAGATGAGGAAAGAATCCATCTGGGTATTCCTAGTCTTAGAGAAAACATATAACAAGTACCTATGAAACTGATTTGGGCAGTCCTTCAGTGATTAGACACCCTTCTGTCCATGAAACATTGGTAGAGTTAATGCAGGCTATGTATATAGACCCAAATGACTGAAGTCCAAACAGTGTTCGGTCTCAAAGAGGAGTTTCCAACAGTAGTGGGTGTGCATCAGGGTTCAGCTCTGAGCTCATTGCTATTCATACTGGTGATGGACTACATTAGCAAATAGGTCAGTGGGGACAGATCAACAAAGTTGCTGTATGTAGATGATGTGGCATTACAGGCAAGCACTAAGCAAGAACTTCAGCAAAGGATAGATGAATGGAATGCAAAACTGAAGGCACATGGGATGAAAATGTCTACAGATAAGACAGTTGTAATAGCAGCAAATGGGGAAATCAGAAGAAGCTGAGAGGTGAAATAGAGGGGAAAATAGTGGAACAGGTTAACAGTTTCAATTATCTATTAGAGGTGGTTGAAAAGAAGGGATGTCTGAATGACGAGGTCAAAGCTAGAATCAGAGGGGCTGCAGCCAAGTGACACAGAGTGTCAATGGTAGTGTATGACAGAAGAATGCCAAAGAAGCTGAAAAGAAAGGTACACAAAACAGCTGTACAGCCACTACCACTATAAGGCACAGTAACCTGATCAGTAAAGGCAGAGCAGATGAGAAAGCTAGAGGTGATGCAGTTGAAGTGCCTGAGACAGGTGGCAGGATGCACATTGTGGGACAGATGAAGAATTGAGGACATCATAGCAGAAGCCAGAGTAGCTCCAACTGCAGATAAATATATATATATATATATATATATATATATATATATATATATATATATATATATATATATATATATATATATATATATATATATATATATATATATACTTACATTTTATAAAATCTAGTTACTAATAATCTAAACTTTAACTTTACAAACTTTTAAGTTTTTATTCCAACCTTCTTCTTCTTTCGGCTTTTCTCATTTAGGGGTCGCCACAGTAGATCTCCGATCCGCTTATGATTGGAAGTGATTTTTATGGTGTTGAGTTGCCTGCCCAGCGCCCAACCTTGAGAGAAGGCACACCCACACATGCACGCACCTACCTGCATGCCTTTTAAATTTCAGTCAGTCTCGGGGAGGACATGCAGACTCCACACAGAAGGCACTCCAGCCAAGAATCGAACCGGAGAGCCTCTTGCTGTGAGGAAACAATGCTAACTGCTGCACCACCAGGTCCAATTCCAAACTATTCCTTTCAAACAATTTGAGACTAAACCTAAAGGAAAATGAACAGCTCCAAGTCTTCACAATCTGATGGTGCACTAAGAAAAGAAGTACAGCTGATGTCTTAAACTCTACAGTCACTATCACTGAAGATAGATGACTTCCAACAAAAGCTGGAGAATTTAAGTGAGAATAGTTCTAAACAAACTGAAGTTTTTAGGGACCTTTTTCAACAACATCAAAATAAAACAATGGACATGAAGACAGCCATAGCCAACATAGATGGAAGATTAAAGGAGGATGAACTGCACACAGACTTTCTTCTCAAACAAATTGCATGGCTAATGAATAAAATTGATGACCTTGAAAATTGGGAGAGAAGATGTAATATTCAGATTTTTGGAGTACCAGAGAAAGCAGAAGGTGAGAACATGATTTTATTTTTTGAATAACTGGATTCCCAGAATTTTAGACTTGCAAGAAGGGCTCTCATTTGGTATAGAAATAGCTCGTATGGTAATTGGTAAACCAGTGCCCACATCCCCCCACAGCAACACTGGGATCTATTGTTGTAAAATTCCTCTCTTATCTTGATAAGGAACTAGTGTTAAAAACAGCTTGGAGGAAAGCCCCATTAAAATTTAATTAACACCCCATCAGATTTGACAATGACTACTCTGTGAGAATTATGGAAATGAGGAAGACATGTGGGTGATTGGTTAAATATCTGAAACAAAATAACATCAGATCCCAAATACTGTATCCAGCAAAAATCAAAATGCACCTTTCTTCTGGTACAAGAATCTTTAATAACCTGGATGAAGCTATCTCCTTTATAACAAACAGTAACCTAACAACCATCCCAGAGGATATGGACTTTTCCCTGTCTTCTTTAAAGAGAAGATCTGAGACAAATACATGGAATGATGTCAAAAAGAAGAAACAGAAAACTGAGACTTCAGCTGCCACAACAAATTCAGCTCTCAAAGAATCAACTGGTAAATAAATAATCAAATCTTGTGTTTTTTTTTTTGTTTTTTGTTAGTGATTACTTTCTCTTAATTCATATTTATTGCACCATTATGGTAATAAATACTGTTTAAGTATCATTTAACACACAGAGCAATTAGTTAACTAACATCAATAATATTAAGGAACTGCTTAAAAAGTTTAATCTCATTGTATACTGAGACAATTTATAGCTAAAAAGAAAACAAAAACAAAACTGAGTTGATTTCCAAATAAGGCACTGTTAGTAAATCTAATATGTGCAACTGCTTCTTTAATCAACTACATAATATAAAGTGTCACAATAATGTAATTACATTAGATAATCTGTTTTTAATTTATTTAACCTTAAATACTCAGTTTAATGTCTTATTAATGTTAGAGTAATACTAACATCCACTAGTAAACATGGTGACATTTTTTAGCTTTATTTTTCCCTTTTTTACCTCACTAAGCCATTTGTTACTCAAAGAATGTTGTTTAAATTCCAGGTGAAGCTTTGTCTTACCTCAAAATGATCCTCGAGCTGTTTTTAAGCTGCCTTGTCTTCCCTAAGACTTCTGCAAGTAGTTGGTCCTTTCTGCTATGTTGCACCCTACAGGAAGTATAGGGAACAGTATTGAAGATGCACCCTTAGCTTCAAACTTCCTAAGTAAAGCTAAAAACACTCAGACTGCTCCAGTTAAGTAAGTTAGATTCTTGTATTTATATAAAAAGTTACTATTTTCAAGCTGATGTATAGAAATTGGAAAATAACAGTTTAATATGATGGTGCTGCGGTAGCGTTGTCGCCTCATAGCAAGACGTTGTCCCATTCAATTCTCAGCTAGAGCGTCTTCTGTGTGGAGGCATACGTGAATGGGGCGTGCCTTCCTTGAAGGTTGTGCATCAGGGCTGTTAACCCGGTACGTAAAAATCCACTACCAATCATTAGCAGTCCGGAGTTCTGCTGTGGCGACCCCTAACTGGGAAAAGCCAAAAGACACAAACAAACAAATTTAAATTAAAGCTGACAGAAACAAGTATAAGCCTGAATCAGTCCAAACTTAGAAACATAAATGTACACACAATTTAAAGTCTGTAGTAATGTTTCCTGATTGGGCGGCCACGGTGGTGCAGCAGTTAGCGTTGTCGCCTCACAGCAAGCAGTTCTCCAGTTTGATTCTCGTCTGGGGTGCCTTCTGTGCAGAGTCTGCATGTCCTCCCTGTGGTCATGTGGGTTTCGTCCGGGTGCTCCGGTTTCCTCCCACATCCCAAAGACATGCAGTAGGTGGATTGGACACTCTAAATTGGCCCTAGGTGTGAGTGTGTGCATGTGTGTGTGCCTTCTGTGGAAGGTTGGGCACCGGGCTGGCAACTCAACACCATAAAACTCCACTGCCAATCATGAGCGGACAGGTGATCCGTTGTGGTGACCTCTAACCGGGAAAAGCCGAAAAAAGAAGAAGTAGTGTTTCCTGATTATGTAATACTTGAAGACAGCAAACTGTACAAGCTTTTGAGAACATTTTGTTATAACTGTACCCTCAAGCTTCAGTGCCAAGGAAGTTCTATTAGACTGAAGACAAGTACCGAGTATTTGTACAGCAGAACCTGATTAACAGCTTTTTCATATTGCTGCATACGACTAGAGGGCATATATGGGTGTCATCTAATAACATTTTTGACTAGAAGGTGTTATAGCTCTGCTAATTGTAGACATTAAGGCAGTTATATACAAAAAAGGCATTGTAGCCCTGCTAATTGTAGACATTACGGCAGTTACATGCAAAACAAAAAAAAAAATCACATACTTCATTACTATGGGGGCAAGAACATGTATGAGATGGTCTTGGATTCCACTGTCAAACAATACTTCTCAGAATCTTTTGCTGACAGCTCTTAGCACACATTTAAATTTGAGCATGATACTGTAGATAGCTGCACTAAGACAGTGGCCTCAGGTCCAGTCCAGTCGGCAGATTTTGGCTATATAGAAGCTTTTATAACTGTAAGAATCTTGAGCAAGAAAAACTTCTAAGAATCATCTGTCTTTTCTGAGGTGACTAAAAGGTGTAAACAACTAGATTTAACATAGATTAAAATGCATGAGTTGACCTCTAGTAGTAAACATAAAAACTGCAAGCATTGTTACATTAATATAACCTAGTTAATGATAAGATTCCTTTTCTTAATGAACATATAACTTACTTCTCTACTACAAGTTTGTTGAAATGTCTCTATTATATGTAAAATATCTAAAGTAGCTACACTCCAACTGAGATTGTTTAGAAAACAAGAGCAAGTTAAAAAGACCTTGCAGAAGTAAAAGAAATAAATAGATGGAAGATGAATGGATATAATATAACACATAATAAATTATCTGCATCTGAACAGAAGATGAAAGCATGACGTAAAGAAGTTTCTTTTAATAATACAGGAAATGTAATCATCACTAACCTTTACTTAGCTATATGATGCTTTGTTATTACCATTGTAAGAATAGCCTACATGAAGTTTTATTTTTGCAGTGTTGGTGAACAGTCAGCATTAAGCACATTTTAATGTAGTCACCTCACTTTCCCTTTATTGATTTGGTCATTCACTATTTCTTGTTACAAATAATATAGATAACAATGAATTCAGAATTTTAATCCTATAAAAATAAATGCAGTCCAACATTATCTATTCATCTTAACAGAATGTACTTTAATATATTTCACTGAGGTAACTGTGATGCCCCTTAATGTTAACATAAGATAAATCTTTGGGAGCTTTTATTTTTACATCCAGCTTTTACTTGATTAGAACAATATAGATTAACAAAAATTAGAGTGTCGCCTCACAGTAAGACGTCCTGTTTGATTCTCAGCTAGACTGTCTTCCGTGTGGAGACATGCGTGAATGGGCGTACCTTCGTTGAAGGTTGTGCGTCAGGGCTGGCAACCCGGCACGTGAAAATCTACTGCCAATCATTATCGGACCGGAGTTCCCCTGTGGCGACCCCTAACCAGGAAAAGCCAAAAGACACAACAAAAAGAGTGTTGATGAATAACTATGTCCAAGCAATAATTTATGCATATTTTATGTACTTATCACACTGCCCCAAAGATTTCTACACAAGTTGTTGGTTAATTAACATGTTTTTAAATACAAAATGAGAGACTTTTAGTTGGACTGACATATACTCTAACTAGATATAAATGTCTGAGTCAGGCTATAGGCTCCTTTGATGTTCATTACTGTTGTTCACAATACTTTCTAATATATGTGCACCAGTCTTTTGAAAAAAAAAAATATATATATATATATATATATATATATATATATATATATATTGTAAAAGGGGAGCCTAACTTCCTTTTTACCCATTTATTTTTGGATAACGTAATTACAATATTCATTTTTACTGACTCTAGCTATTAGATAAAGATTTTGTACTTGTTTTAAACTCATTTGATCTCATATAGTAATTCATGTCAAAGAGAGGAACCTCAACATCCAGCATTACATATGTAACTTAAGATACTAATATATGTGTGTTCTCCTTTTTCCTCACTACATTTTAATAACTTGGTGGAAACTGTTCAATCAATTGTATGTTTACAGCACAAGTCTCTTTACTAGTACATTTTAGAGCTGATAGGTATGTTCATGATGGTTTGGGGAAGCAATCTGATTGATTTAATCTCATCTTTCAAACTGGGAATTTTTTAATTCCATGTATGTGTTTGGGAATTACATTATTTGTTTCTCTGTGTTTTAATGTGATTATTTTGTTGTTTCTTTCTGCACTTAGGTGTGATTATAATATACTTCACATCATATTCACAGTCATGATTCTTGCAAACATGTCACTTAAACTAATCAAAGTGTGGAAGTCTCAACTTTTCATTGAATGCTTTGAGATAACAAAATCAGTTATTACTGACCATTGGAGAAACTACGCCTATAACTCACCATGTCTTTGTCTTTAGAGTCACTTAATATAAATGGCATCAATAATTCAAAGAAGAGGTCAAACCTTTTCAGATACCTTAACTTAAACAAACCACAAATAGTATTCCTACAGGAAACACATTCTAAAAATACAGAAAAAGATGTCTGGAAACCAAATATTTATACGATACTAGCTCATGCTTCATTTAAGTCTAAAAGGAGAGGAGTGATGAACCTATGGAAGAATAATATTATCTGCACTCAAATATTATATAAGCATGAAGACCCTGAGGAACTTCTAGCTATCACTATCATACCTCTCACCCATACCGAATTCCTCGGTATTTACTGGTTTTGAGGACAAAATAATGGGGTGCCACGAATTCCCAAGTGGCCCCTTTAATTCCCAATTTTTTAATTGTTTATTTATTTATGTTTTGCAGTACAACTTTAAATTTATGGCTGACATCACCACACATTACCAGCCTACTGGGGGCGTGCGTGAATTACATCTTTCTTGGACTGTTATTTTGAACTGTTTTTTAAGGGAATATAGCAGTAGACAGCAGTACAACAATTGTCCAGCACTCATCTAAATGCTGCAGGCCTGCATCCAAGGTCAGGGCCTACAGGTATGGGGGGAAAAAAAAAGAATTGTGTATGCTATCAAATTTCAATGCTATCAAACAGGAGAAATGTGTCGTTACACTATGGGCTCAGTTTACAATGAAAGAACTGTATCGCGCTACACTATGGGCATAGCTTATAGTGAAAAAGCAGTGTGTGTGTATTTAAATACACGGCAGAAATGATAAATCTATTTTAAGCAGTGGTTCATCATTGCAGCAGAAAAGTTTAGCACGGCAGAAATCTATTCAGTGTATGCATGCTTTAGCGATGTGTGTGTCCACTCTGCCTTTTCAGAATACAGAAAGCAAAATATTCTTTTTAAGAGAAGCAGCAGCTCCATGAGAAATTTCTCTTTTTAAGCAGCGTCAAAATCTCTAAAGAGTATATTAAGCAGCTCCTTTTTTCTCCCTCTCCCTCTGTATTTAAGAAAGTAAGTAGCTCCATTTTTCTCTGTGTATTTAAGCAAGTAAGCAGCTCCATATGTGTTTGTATTTAAGTAAGCAGCAGTCCATTTTTCGTATTTAAGTAAGTAGTGAATGTATGCTTTGGGGGGCTGTGTCTGCTCCTCGACTCTGTTTACAGAACTCTTTTATTTAAGAAGAAGTAGCTCCATTTTTCTGTGTCAGTCTGTATATTTAAGTAACTTTGTGTGCATGTAAGTAAACAGTTTAATTTTTCTAAGTAATTAAGCAAGTAAACAATGCATGCTTTAGGGGGTTGTATCTGCTCCGCTTCTGTCTCCATATTTAAATAAACAGCTCCGTTTTTCTGTCTGTATATTTAAGTAAGCAGCTCCATTTTTCTCTGTGTGTATATTTAAGTAAGCAGCTTTGTTTTTCTCTGACTGTATATTTAAGTAAGCAGCTCCGTTTTTCTCTGTCTGTATATTTAAGTAAGCAGCTCTGTTTTTCTCTGTCTGTATAGTTAAGTAGACAGCTTCATTTTTCTCTGTATATTTAAGTAACTTTGTGTGTATTTAAGCAAACAGTTCCATTTTTCTAAGTATTTAAGCAAATAAGCAATGCATGCTTTAGGGGGTGTCTGCTCTGCTTACAGAAATATTTTATTTAAGAAGGAGCAGCTCCATTTTTCTCTGTGTATTCAAGTAAGCAGCTCTGTTTGTCTGTATATTTAAGGGTAAGTGAGCTGTCTATATATTTCAGGGCAAGTCTGTGTATTTAAGTATTCAAGTAAGCAGCTCTGTTTTTCTCTGTCTGTCTTTTCAAGTAAGTAGCTCTGTTTGTATATTTAAGGGTAAGTGAGCTGTCTGTATATTTAAGGGTGTGTGTGTGGGTATGCTGTCTGTATATTTAACTCCCTCCAAAGGAGTTCTGGAAGTTTGTACTGTAACTTTGAATGGGCGGAGTCTATGCTTTTTGATAGAACCATATTATGTCCTCATATTTAAAAAAAATGTACATTTCTGAGGAATCACAGGAGATACTACTAATGAAGTGTGAGTGGCAAAATCTTTAGCACAAACTATTTTTATAGAGTTATTATTATTTAGGTTCTAGGTCATAGTAAACAGAGAAAAATAAATATGTAATATTTTGTCAACAACAATGATAAACATACAGTCAGCAGTATTTTGTGCATTCAGCTGAGTGCTTTCATGTGTGGCAATTTTGGCAAAGCAGTTCTGTCTATGTTACTTGTTTGTTGAGATGTTTAGAAAAATATGAAATTTGTGAAAAATATAAATAAATATCACATGAATAACAGTTAATATCTGTTTACCTGCACTAGAGAGAGATCAGATGTCAATAATACTTTGTATGTAGCACAGTTTTGTAATTATTAATACAAATATGAACAAGCAATAGTTGATGCCTAGAGGCATCAGTAGGCTGTAACTGAAGAAACACCTAGAAGCATAGAAGCGTCCCTCTGAGTTAAGGGTGGGGGACTGGGGCCATATCTTGGTTCTGTTCTGCAGTTTCCATTTGAATGTTGGTATCCAACAATTCCATGGGAGTGGGTGGGGTTATATAATTATGTATACAAATTGTATGTTAATCAGCGTACAGATTTGTACCTATTTTTCATGGGCCTCTGTCCAGATTTTTGATGTTTCCAGGTTGAGAGGTATAAATTCACTATCCTAAAACTCAATCATAGAATTTGAACACTTGCTAACATTTACTGATTCCCAGGACTGGGTGCTTCAACTACTAAACAACATCTCGATCTGATAGCATATCAAAAGGGAATCTGATTTTAGGGGGTGATTTTAACTGCTTGTTAGATAATTCTGATACAGCAAAGTAGTCATCCACTTAGACTAACATCCACTGCTAAAATTCTTAAGAAATGGATACATTCTCATAATCTGTATGATACATATAACTCCAAAAATAACAAATCACTCTGTTATATACACACTGATCATAGACTTAAAATTCAAACCAGAATAGATAAAGTCCTTATCTCCAAAGATTTAAAATGAAAGCTTACATCCTTTACTAACCTTCCATGTCCTTTATCAAACCATGATTGCCTTATGTTAGATATACAAATAGACTTCATGAAGCTAAATACTATTACTAGAATTCCTGCCTCTATCACCAAACTAAAAGACTTTAAACCATGGTTATTATCAGAATTAAACTTCTTCTTAGAGACAAATAATAACTCTGAAACAAACATTATTATGGTTTGGGATGCTCTAAAAGCATATATTTATGATAAAACTATAGTCTGGTATAAGAAAAAACTTAAGAAATAGGAATCATCTGAACTACAAAACATACAATCTCAATTAACCTCCTTGATATCTAAGTCATCAGAATTAAACTCAAATAACAAAAAAAAAATAGATGCAGTAAACAAGAAATATCTAGATATTTTGGCACACAAAGCAAACTTAGTACTAGAAAAAAATGAAAATATAATCTTATGCTCTTACTCCGAAACACATGCAAAAGTTGTCATTAAGAGCCAAATTACATTCCAAAGCAAATAATATCTTAAAATTATTACATGAAGGTACTAATAAGACAGTTTCTGATATCGGAGATATATTAGAAGCCTTTAGATATAATTTCACCAAACAGTATAACTTGATAATATAAACAAAAATGTTATAGCCCAAGAATTAATCACTTTTTATTTGAATGCCATCTCAGAAATTCTTAGTACAACTCTCGAGAAATAAATAACTCTAAATGAAATCAAACATAAAATCAAAAACCTGAAACCTAACAAGGTTCCCAGCATAGATGGCATCATAGCAGAGATTTATAAGCTTTTTTCCAGATTCAATTATATCTTTACTTCATAAAACCCTGATTGAAGTACAAACTAAAAATTTGATCCCTCCCAATTGGAGATACTCCTTGATTACCCCTATTCTTAAATCCAACAAAGATTCGCAGCTATGTAAATCATACAGACCTATTTCCTTATTAAATAATGACTACAAAATCCTTATGTCTATATTTGTGGACAAAATAAAGGTTCCACTTTCACATTTAGTTCATAATGATCAAAGCAGATTTATTCATAAAAGGCACACTCGTGATAATATCAAAATAATATTAACATTAATAGAATTCTTAAACAAAGAAAATGAAGAAGCCTTGTTGGTGAGTCTAGACATAGAAAAATCATTTGACTCTGTAAACTGGGATTTTTTGTTTGAAACACTAAAAGCATTCTTGTTTCCAAAATCTTTCATCTCCATGATAAAGGCTAATTATAAAGATAATTTGGCATATGTCAAATTAGGCCCCTTCACTTCAAAGTACATCCCCATAACCAAAGGCACCAAACAAGGTTGCCCTTTATCCCCAATATTATTTGCCCTTGTCATAGAAATATTAGAATCTTCAATAAGAAATAATCAAGAAATCAAAGGCATTAATATTTGGAATCAATACAATTCTAAAATAGCACTATTTGCGGATGATGTTCTGCTTACCTTACCTAAGTCAAATCAAGAATTATTAGAACTAGACACAATAATAAATAACTTTCAAAACATTTCAGGCCTCTACTTTAATAAGAAAAAATCTAAACATATTATTCTTAATGACAAAGGGAAATCTCAGCTAGTTAACCAAAGCATTATTGGAGAACAAGTTAATACACTAAACTACTTAGGGATAATATTATGCAAAAACTTGGAAAAAACAGGAGAAACAAATTATAAAAGCATAATACCTCAGGTAAATACATACATAAGTAGCTGGAACAATATGTTTTTTTCATTTGAGGACAGACTGCAATTGTTAAAAATGGCTCTCCTTCCAAAAATTGTGTATATTGTTCTGGTTCTAGACACCTATCCAGGGAATAATTATATTAAACTCATAAATACAACATTATTAAACTTCCTAGGGTATCCAAACAAAAATAGGATTGCGTATAAGCATCATATTAGCTCTTGTGATGGTGGTGGTTTAAGATTCCCTGACTTGGAAACATATATCAAAGCATCATTACTTAAAAGCACATTAAATTGGATTGACTCAAATTACAACTCAAATTGGAAAGATCTCCGTACAGCTATAATACAGAATGAAAACTCACTGTTATGTAAAATTCCTTCTAAACATCCCTCCAATACGTTCTGGTTTCTTCTTAGTCACACTGTTCAATATAATGTGACAAAACCCATGAAACTAAACTATCTAAATAACATTAACAATTTTAGCAAAATAATATACTCAAATGTAGATATCAAATCCTGGTTTGACCTAATAATTCCCCTTTAAAATCACAAAAAAACTTCCTGGATAAACTTCACATTAACATCTTTAATGAATGGGAAACTAAAAATTTTATTTGTTAGAAACAATGTATAGACTTGGAAACTTTACAGTTTCAGCAAATTATGAAATACTATAACGTATCATCCAAGACTGGTTATTACTACAAAGTGTAATTGCTTATTCTCAAGACTTATGCAGAATTATTCAGAACTCTTTATATTTAGATCAACCTCCCTTAATAATCACTCTCATATCTGAAATATTATTAAATGATCAACAGTTTGACAATTTAGTATCCAAATTATACACAGTTTTGTTAAGTTACATGTTCATTTTAACCACTAAGCAATGGAACACAATGACTAAAGGCTTACCTCTTAGTCTCTCCCAGACAGAAAAACTTAAAATTCTGTCTTCAGTAAAATTAACTTCTTGGGGGTCAATATTTGAGTGCATTTAATTGAAAGCATTTACACAGAACATTTTTAACTCCTGACAAAATTGCTTAATTCAAAAAATCGAATAACATAATTTGCTGGAGATGTCTAACATCATATAATGCAGATTGGTTCCATATTTTCTATGATTGCTCTAAACTAAGAAATTTTTAGAGATATATTATTTTCTTTCAGCTTTATTTTTAGATAACTTCACATTAATTAAAACTTTAATTTTTCTTAATGTTGATGAAACATTTTCTTTAAATAAATCAGATTCATACTTATTATGGATAATATTAACAATAGCCAGGAAATGTATTACAAGGAAATGGACATCTACCACATCTCTGAGTCTTGGTGAATTTCTCGCCTTACTGGAAAAAAACATAAACAAGGAAGTCAGAACTAAAGAACTTAGAATATATCCAAGGAGTTTTACTAACAATCCATGGACAAAGGTTTCAAACCTAATTGAGACTTTCTGAACTGATTTTAACCCTGTTTAATCATTATTTGTTTGCTTCACTGAAAGTTTTTTTCTTAAAATATTTGTACTACTCAAAATATTTTTCAGACCTACATAAATAATGTAAATAGTTGATTTAGTTTCATTGTTGTTAAAAGTTGTCTGTTCAGTATAATCAATGTATTAGATAGTGTTTATTCTCTTATTTTATCCTTAATAAAGTACTGGGGAAAAAAGAAAGAGTCATTTGAGTAACAGCTTGTTTTCAGTGAGTACGTAGCAGTGCTTAACTTACACTGACTTAGAATTCCATGCTTTATAAGGCTGACAGTAGAAGAGGTTTAGTCTGTTGTCTCTCCATGATGATCAGTGGAACCATGTGATATGGATTATGAGGAAGTAAAGAGGGGCTGGGGAAGTATTACAGGGGGAGATGCTTCTTATATAGATCATGTATTCAGTGCAAATGCACACAACTAAAAGCAGAATGCTTAAACTGATCAGAAAAGGTGTACTGACTCACAGGAATTGAAAGAAGGTAGACTTTCATTAGTACGAAAGAGAGAGAGAATTTACATTCTTGCAGTACCCACTATAGAACTACAGCTACAAAGGCACCTTGCTCATTGCAGCTCTGCACATTAATTGTAAAACAAGACAACAATAGAGCCAAAGAAAAACAAGTGAAATCAGAAGTGGTGTTCCTGTAATCTGAGGCAGCCATAGCACAGAGAGAGAGACAGACAGACAGTTAGGCAACTTATGTGCTAGACACAAAAACTACTTTTCTGTCATTGTCTTTGATTTTTAAATCCACCAGTTAGTCAATCACTGAGTGTATGTGGTGCAGGCCTCTTCAGTCTTAACAGGAACACAAGGCCGAGCTGCACTCTACACAGTAAGTATTAAGCAAGAAAACAAAACAGCCAATGAAAAGGAGTGTAATCTGAAACCCAGGTGCTATAAGCTACCCAGGACCTGCAGCAATTAGTCTAACTCTCACTTAGATCAATTACTACGTAATCACCAGGCCAAAGAGATTTACTCAATGCAGAAAATAAAATATAGAAACAGTATTAGGCAATGCAGAAAACAACACTAAATAGCTTTGTGAAAACAGCAGTCACCACACAGTTGGGAAGGCTGTGTTATAAGACATCAGTGAGGGGCAGTACAACAGTGTGATACCCATCTGTGGCAGTGCAATGCACATGGCCCGTAGCACAGCCTAGGGCAACAGCTGCACTGTCATTCCCTAGATGTGCACACCTTCTTCATGACCTACTTCTCCATGTATGCCCTAATGAATAGCTGGGTAGTGCGACATCCATGGATATTACAGTGCTGTAAATTTGTACTAGCAGGGCCCAGCTCCTAAGCCACATACCCCTAAGCACATGCATAAGGCAACCCTGGGCTCATAGTGCAGAAAATGGCTGATAATGCATTGCATTACCTTTACTATTCAGAGAACATTAAGCTATATTGCCTCATTAGTAAAATCACCTCATTTGAGCCCCTAAACAGCACATTGAACATGCAGTCACCATGTTGTGAGAGACCATGCTTCAGAGATGGCTATATTACAACCCATAGCATGTTGAATTATAATGAACCTCAGGGAAATCTACAGCAGACAGGAGTTCTGGGAATGTACAGAACACTACAGAGAGGAGTACTGGTAATTTTATACAACACTGCAAGGTCAATTCCAAGGTATATTGCTGCCTCACATGGCTGTTACATCATACTGATTGCTGTGTGCTAAAACTGCAAGGACTTTGGCAGAGATATGTCATACTGTATTGAGGTGGGGGAGGCAAACATAGTTAGGGAACAACAAACAGGAAAGCATTTTGTAATGCTGAGGGAGTAACATCCAAATAGAAAGGCCATTGAAGTAGGTAGAGTGGTCAGTGTTCCCTTGATGGAGACAACAGCCACACATGTCTCACTGTACAAAGACTGCAGGTTATAGTCCTTTGTGTGGAACAACTTTGTTGACCAGGGGAAATATACAGGACAACTGACTTACTTGTACAGGCCAAAGATCCAGACTCAGCAAAGGAAGGCTTTGATAAATACCCACATGGCAGTGGATGCTGGGCCTGCAGTTCTATGGACAAAGATTGCACTGTAGGCACCACAACAAGTGACAGTATTTGTTGAATCACATGACCACCCTTAACACAGTCTGGCACAGTGTTCCAACAGTTATGGCATTGAATTACACAAGACAGTACATACCATAGGGGTGGTGGAGGGAATGTGTCAGTGTGTGTTTTTTGTCATGGACAATTGTGTGCAAACATGTTGATCCATGTTTGTTATCACATGTGTACTGAAGCTGTCATGACACTGAAATAACAACAACAACAGCAGCAGGCTGAAAAGTTTACAGCACAAGGGGCAGACGTTTTGCTAGTTGCCCTTCAGACACATGGCAAAAATATCCTGGATATGGATTACAGCACAAGGGACAGAAGTTTTGCTGGTGGCCCTTCAGAAACATGCTAAAAATATCCTGGATATGGATAACTCCATCTTCAGGGACGAGATGCATCAGGAAAAGTTGCAGCAGATAAATGCTTTTGGTGAATACAAACACAAGGTACTTCAGGCGTGTCAGTGGATGATTGATATGATACTACTATGACATCCCCTCTCTGGGCCAGTAATCAAGGACTCTTAATCCTCACAACTGACACTGGAGAGGGACATTCACTTGGAACAAATATAGATACACACACAGTATTTCAGATGCAGCTGTCTGCATCAGGACCAATTTCCCTTAAGAGCACACAGGGAACACACTCAGTCTGGGGTCTGGGTCTCTCTCTCTCTCTCTCTCTCTCTCTCTCTCCAGGTCCCCAATAACTGGTGCAGCTGTAGAGCTAAGTCCTCAGCCGAGTGTCCAAGCCAAGTCCTCCACCACTCTTTCTGTGAAACCAGTGTTCTCTGTCCCTGCTCCAAGCAGCTAATACACACACACCCACATTCTTTGGGATTTGATTTTCACACAAACGCACACACACCTGGGAAAGGCTGGCATAGATTTACTAGCTATGCCCCATTTCTGCCCAGACTATAAGGTAGTTACACTGCCACCAGACACTATAAAGTCAGCTACTCTAAGGCTCTTACAAAGATACCCAATTATACTGAATGAAATTAATATTAATACAAATTATAGTGTTTGACCAATGCAGTAAGGCTTTTGGGTGTAGCCACAGAGTCACCAAATAGATATAAATACCCTCAAAGTTTAAAATATTCTCTAAAGGACCAGCCACAATGAAAAGTTTAAATATATTTAATAATAAATAATAAAAGAATATGAAAATATGGAATATATATTTACAATAAACACCAGAGTTTTTAATCTCGGTAAATATTAAAATAACACAGATGAAGAGATTCGCACAGACACAGAAAAACAGTATTTAACTAATCTCACTATATTTTCATGACTAATCTAAAGAATTACTATTCCCTGGTCACTTACTAGAGCAAGGCAAGATGAAGTAGGTGAGGGGTCCTTCTTTGTCATGTTCCAAAAATAGAGTGCAATGAGACTTCAGTCTCACTTAGTATTAAAATATAATTTTTTACTGATGATTACAGAATGACATCACATGCATCTGGTCATCTGACCTCCGATTCCCATGCTACACCCCTTGGCTAGAAGATGTCAGGATTTAGCACATATGTATCAGTAATACACACACAAAGAGCCGCACTAGGATCTGCTGCAGCTCCTGGAAGTCATAAAACAATTTCAAATCTCCACCCTTCCAGAGTAGCAATTAGTTCGCCCCAAAGACAATGCAGAAAGCTTCCTAGTACAGACTTATTATCTCTGGCTGCATTGAGAACTGTAGGATACAATCTTTATGGCCTAAACCAGGTAATTTAATTTCAATCTATTTTCAGTTAGGTGGATTGAGATTAATCTCTTTTCTTCCAGTATCCTCTGTTAAAGCATATACATTTAAACAGTTACAATAATGCATGTATATTTATTTTTCTGTCCAGCAGGGCATACTTTTGGTACATTTTTAACACAAGCAGCTTTACAAATACATTTTTCAGCACAAGCACCTGTACAAATCAGTTTGATATACAAATGACATATAATTCTTTACAAAATTCCAGCTAGCTGTGCTGGTGTATGTTACACATCCACTGCCCTACTTCTCCTTTCATAGTTGGCAATACCTCACATTGTCACAATTACATGTGTGGAACAGGACACAAGAGATAGCTGATGCAAGGTCTGCCATCAGAGCTGTCCCTACAGTATACACTCCTGCCACAGTGACAGACCAGTTTCTAGTAATACTGAGAGGAGAAATTGACAGGACCAGGATTCCTGAACATGGTCTGGATGTGGGAGCAGTACTGGGAAAGAATACCTGAGAGTTTGCTGGGGATGCCACATGCATCAGCATCTCATCTAGTAACCAATACAGGATTTACAAGGTCAGTGGGTATGACATTTGTTTACCCCCAGTTGGATACTGGAAGGTCCCTGTAGCAAAAAATGGTTAATACTGCACAAATCTTCATGCCCACTGGGGCTAGATTAACTGTTAACATAAAGCTAAAAAGCAAATGACTTAATTCAGCTATCAATGTAAACTAAAGAAATTGCTGGAAAATCATCAGCAGAGTTAAAATGTAGTGTGAACAAAAGATTATTAACTTCAACAATTGTCTTAGTTTCTGATGTCATTCTAAGGGGCTACAATATGTAACTGCCTGGGAGGAGATGGTAGAGTGCCCTAACTGCTTTGCCGGGGTTGACATGCACCAATCCCCCCAAGGCTTTTGTATATTGTTTTAATCCATGTCCTCCACATAGTGCCTTTTTTAGGCAATGTCAGCCTTTTAAAGTTTCATCATAACAGAATCCAGAACATAAGGGTATTGCTGCTCAGTGCTAAGAGCCTACCCAAAAAACTTGACTCTATACAAGCACTCCTTCCCAGGAAAATATTTATATACTTATCATTATAGATATCTAGTATAAGAGCAATGACGGCACTCACTCAATGCAAGGTGTCAACGCCTACCACATGTTCAGGCCCAACACACTAGATGAAGGTAATAAAGGTGGTGGCATCTCCGCAGTCTTAAAAAAATTCACTTCATATTTGTTAGACAAGATAATAACCTGGAACTCCTTCACATCCAACTTACTTTTAACTAAACCTCTTATCATATCATAACTAACTAAAGAACCTCCTCTATGACCCAATCTAGCCTATGCCTCCTACCTAACTAGTATGGCGTCAATATGCATTAAGCCAAACACCATTCTCCTAGAAGACTTCAACTACCTCTTCATTAACTGGGACACTTATACAACCTCAAACATGTATACTCAGAAATTTCTGGACTTCATTAGTACAAATTTTACATACCAGCTAGTCCAGACTGCAACAAGGAGCAATAAAATCCAGGACTTGGTTCTTACCAGTATGGAACAGCGTTGCTCCCCACCAATTATCACTTTCCTCCCATATCATGTTGGACCACAAATCATTCACATTCACCATAAAACCAAAGCCAGGAGCATCTTCCAATACCTAGGCATTCAGAGATTATGCAAAGGCTAATCTGCTTAAACTGGATAATGGCTTGACTAAATTCAAAATCCCCTTCCAGTCTGATCACTGCACTGTTTATGCAACCACTGCCAAATTTGATGCACATGTAAACAGTTGCATAAATGCATCTGTTACCCTCCGAAGTAAATAGATTGTCAAATTTAAGAATAAACCTTTTTGATGGAACCCAAATATAAACAAGTTCTATAATAAAAGAAAAGAAAATCAATATATGCAAAACTAAATTTAAGTCTCAAGATGACAAAAATGCTCTTGCTAAACTTAAAGAGGGAATTCTGGATCTTCATCAGATCAGCCAGATATGAAGTAAAAATAGACACTTAGACAAAGGATAACCAGAAAGTCTTCTTTAATTATGTTAGAAATCTCAGCAAGAATGCACAGCACTGCACAGAGTTAAAAGTGAATGATATCACATACTCGGATCCATAATTAATGTACTAGCAGGTAAATTTAGCTCAAACTTCACCACCATCTCCCCTTCTACATTCCCAGATCACATGCCATATTATATACCCTCTCCTCAAAATTATCGAGAACAAGTCCTAAAAGCACAATCCAAGGCCAAAAAGAGCACTTCCTTTGGGCTGGATAACACACTAGGCTGGTCAGCCTGAAACAGGACTTGTCAGACACCCCCCCCCCATGGAGGCTTTTCCATATCGACCACCAAACAGGCTTCATGCCAGATGAAGGGAGGACAGCAGCAGTCATCTCCTTGCACAAAGCTGGGATAGGTAATTACAGACTTGTAAGCCTGACCAGTCTCATGTGTAAGGCTATGGAAAGAATCATTATGGAGTTAATAAATAAGGACATAGGAAACCTACAAACTCTTAATCCAAGACAGTCAAAATTTGTTAAGGGGAGATCCTATCTACTTAACCTGGTTAGCTTCTTTGAGGTGGTTACTGAAGCAATGAGGGCAAATCAGTACACACCACACATCTAGACCTCTCAGATATATCTGACACCATCCCACACTCAGGTATCATAGATAAACTCTCCCAGTTAAATTAAACTCTTATGAAATGTGTTGGATAGAAATTGTCACACATGCGGATCCCAGGAAATTAAGGTGGGTGGTTTTACCTCCTCCAAAAGACCTGCCACAAGCAGTGTACCTGGCTGAGGACAAAATAGGTACACGTCACATATTTAGACCATGCAAGGGTGTTCAACATCATCCCACATTCAGACCCGTATGGAACAGCCTTGCTCCCCACCAATTACCACTTCCTCCCTGGTCAAGTTGGACCACAAATCATTCACCATAGATTAACACTTTCAGTTAAATGTAAACCTTTATTGGATTGCAAACTGTAACATAAATAGAAGACTGGATATCAGGGTGGGCTCATTTACCACCTCAAAAAGGCCTGTCACTATCAATGGAACCTTGGATCTGAATGCTATACCTTTAGATATACACTTTTCAATATATGCAAAACTAAATTTAAGTCTCAAGATGCCAAAAATACTCTTGCTAAACTTAAAGAGGGAATTCTGGATCTTCATCAGATCAGCCAGATATGAAGTAAAAATAGACACTTAGACAAAGGATAACCAGAAAGTCTTCTTTAATTATGTTAGAAATCTCAGCAAGAATGCACAGCACTCTTCTTTGGTATTTACTTCTCAGAGGTCAAAATAAATATTACGTGTTTATGGCTGACTAAGTTTATAGATGACTGTAAAGTCGGTGACATCACAAACTTCCCAGAAGACACCAAGAGCCTCTTAGAGTGCCAATCCCAAACAAATATCTGGTGTCAAAACTATGAACTAAAACTAAATGTCAAGAAATGTATATGAGTATACTAAAGCAAACATGACCACCCTTGTAAATATCACATTGACTACACACCACTGTAAGTTGATCCAGCAGTCAGGGATCTATGAACCTATGTCATCAACAAACTGTCCTTTGATCACCACATATCCACTATTGTATGGAAGTCCTTTTTCATTGAAAAGTGTATATCTAAAGGTATAGCGTTCAGATCCAAGGATGCAATCATTCCACCTAGCTCTCATCAGGCCAATCATTGAAAATAATGCCCCTTCTGATATGTACCTGTCAAAACACTAGGTACAACTGGAATAACCACAATGCTTTCTCACAAAATAAAAAAAAAAATCAAGGGCCTAGATCATAAAGACTATGCGGACAATTTCAAAGCTTTGTTCCTGTTAATATCATGCAGGCTACTAACCAGTGATCT
This sequence comes from Protopterus annectens, assembly GCF_019279795.1. NCBI lineage: Eukaryota > Metazoa > Chordata > Ceratodontiformes > Protopteridae > Protopterus > Protopterus annectens. The sequence continues at coordinate 146,783,165 of NC_056737.1, forward strand.
CTGTGTAACGTATACAGCCACAGCAGATCCTATCCTGTCAGACCTATTACACATTAGGAAGTCTAACAGTATCATAAACACCTGATCAAAGTATCTCAATTTGTTTATGTTGCAAAATCAGACATGTTTGCAGGACAGATATGTACCATAGATAATACCACTCCTGTGGAACTGTCTTCCACTCTGCATAATGCAAAGTATTTCTCTTACTCAACTCAATTGAAATTTAGATGACTAAATGTGAATCCATAAAGTCATTCTCAGCTTAGCACCTATGTCCCTTATGGAAAGCAGCAACGAGTAAATGCCGCATCATATCCTTGTTCTGCTCACCTTCAGGTTATTTACACACAAAATATGAGGACTAAAAAAACTAACATAGGAATGTAAGGCTATGCTTATTTAAATCCTTACAGATCACTCGCCTAGCAAGTGCCTATGAACCTTCGACTCTAAGACAGAAGTTGACCAGATTTATACGTTGAAGATGGGGTCAGAATGCAGATGCACTGGGAAAATTTGCAGTCTGAAGCTGAAGTAGTTTGGTAAAGCAGCTGAACCAAGATTTTATGCTATGTTATTCTTAGGGAAGGTGGACAGCTATATAGAATAAATTAGATATTTGTATGAATCAAAGACATCATAATCCAAGGAAGGTGGGCAAACAAAATTGTCACAACTAGAACTGTTACAGCAAAACAGACTATGAGAACTGTGATAGTTAAGATTTACATAGAGGGGCTCCTCAAGTTTTGTACCCCCCCCCAAAATTATAGAGCAGCAAGAACTGTCCCAAAACAGATATCAGATATTCCTATTTAAATACACTAGCAGCCAGATTAAATAAAGCCTTCATGATCCATTTACACTGTGTGGACATCACGGTAGCACACTGTTATGGAATCAGTACACTGCTCTACACAGTGTGTAGAGCTGCGCACAGCTGCACAAACAAGGTAAACACCATGGCATGCAAATAACAGCATAAGCAGCTGAACTGTATGCTAATCAACCAATCCAAGATGGTGGAGTTATTCAACAAGCTATAAAGCAACCGTGTAGACTCAGTGCAGGTTTTTCCTGTGAATTCCAAAATCTATTGGAATACATCCACAGAAAAAAGTCTACACAGAAACAATGTCAGGGGCTGCTGTCACTTTAATTCATGTGTATGTGCAACATGATGAAGTCTATACTGCTGCTAACAGACCAACGCCAAGAAGGAGAAGAGTTTTCAGACCCCGTTTAACTTATCGCAACCTACATGATGTGGAAATTGTAGAGTGCTAGAGGGTGGACAGAGACACACTAAAGGACCTATGCAACCTCTGTCATCCTCAACTCAGAGCCAGGGCAAACCGAGGGGAACTCAGCCCAATGGAGACAAAGGTATGTGTAGCACTTAGAATCTTAGATACAGGTACCTCTCAGAGGTCAACAGGTGACATGCTGGGGGTGTCACAGGCATCAGCATCCAGGACCCTCCATCAGTTCTTGAATACTATGCTCCAACATGCCAGTGACCACATATATTTTTCCAGTACTCCTGAGGATAGGGCCAGTAATATGCAGGATTTCCACCGTGTAGCACACTACTCTGAAGTACTGAGTGACATAGATTGCACACATACAGAAATTAAGGCACCACCCAGGGAACAGGGAAGGTTGCACATAAATAGAAAGGGCTTCCACTCTATTAACTGCCAAGTCATGTGTATTGTCAAGGGAATTATCCTGAACATGTATGCTGGCAACCCAGGTATTTACCATGACTCACATATCTGGCACATGTTCTGACTGTATCAGATGTTCGCTAGGGGGGATATCCCACAGGGTCATTTACTGAGGGGATACAGGTTATGCACTGGAACCATGACTGATGACACCCATCAGAAATGCAAACACACACTCACACTAAAGAACATATAATGAGGCACACGCTCAAACCAGAAATATCACAGAGCATGTGTTTGGGCTGTTGAAGTCTCGGTTCCAATGCCTAGATACATCTGAGGGATCCCTGAAGTACAATCCATGGACATGTTCTGAAATATTCACAGTATGCGCCATTCTACACAATATCAACCTGAGAAAACAGCTTCAGCAGGATCAACAAGGGAAAGGAGCACACATCCCACCACCAATGCCAAGGTCACCACAACCACATGCAGATAAGGAGTCAGGAGGGATCCAGCAGCTTCTGTGGGTGTAGGCAGATGTAGGGGTGCTCAACATGCCCTCTCACTGGCTAAGAAACAACACATAGTGCACTCACTTACCACCTAAGGGCATTAAACCATCCTCTTATGCACATACATATACTATCATTGATGCCAGGCAACTCTCACAACATTTACCTCACCATGTATTGGCTGTGTACTGCTAGCATAAGACAGTGTCAGCCTTGAACTAAAACTGTTACAACTGCTGGATTTACAAGGTAAGTATTGAACCTGGATTGTATTCTGTAATAATATGAATGAGTGGCATATCCTTCATTTTGTTATTTGGTAGTATAAGCAAGTAAAAGGCAGAAATGACCTTAATATGTGACAGTACAGACTTATTTGACTTATATGTGTCCATTATTAAGTAGTAGGCCTCAGGCATTAAAGATTCACACAGTCATACTTCTCAAAAGTAGTGATGGTCACTGCATGCCTTCAGTTTAGCACCACGCATTTGTACTGGAAAATCATTAAAGAGAGACGTTAGAAAGTAATGATACATATCTCAGTTTCAGACTTTACAACCCTCACAAGATCATTCACAATAAACTTGGAAAACTTTGATGCTATCAACTGTCTAACTTTCTAAGATCAATATAAGTCAAAGGTACAATTAGAAGTTCAACATAACAAATTCAGATATATTAAGCACTAAGTCAGCTGTACACCCTGAGCATCAGATACAAAGCTTATGTATTCCTAAATTCAAAAGATACAAAACAGGGATATGATACGGTTATCATCACTTGCACAGGGTGTTGTATGGGTGGGGGGAGGGTCAGGAAGCATAGGCTGATAGCAAGCGTGTGTGAGTAAGAAAGAGAAGCAGGCTAAGATTTGGATAAACCAACAAATGGCCAGTGAGACAAAATGAGTTTTAAGCTCCATAGCTGAACCATATAACCAGTGTGTGTGTGTGTGTGTGTGTGTGTGTGTGTGTGTGTGTGTGTGTGTGTGTGTGTGTGTGTGTGTGTGTGTGCGTGTGTGCGTGTGTGTGTGTGTGTGTGTGTGTGTGTGTGTGTGTGTGTGTGTGTGTGTGTGTGTGTGTGTGTGTGTTTGTAGGGGTCCTCCAGAAGAAATTGGTGTGTGAGTGTTTGCATGAACACAGCCAAGCTCTGTGCTAGCTGTACATCTTGGTATATTGGACAGGTGTGACCTCTGCATGGCAGAGGTGGAAGTTCATCATTGTTGTCCCTGACCACAAGAACTGGCTCTGCCAGGAGTTGCACTGGCACATCCACAACCACAGTCAGATGCACTGCAGCTATCTGAATGTGACTAATGTCTGCTGGATGAGCTCCCCTTATGTGGACGCTCAGGACTAGGACCTCATGGCCTGCCATTTATGGGTGTGGAGAGGCTCACCCACTGATAAAGCAGTGGAAGTACTGTCACTATGGGACCATGATCAGGCATGGCCAATTTGGCTAACAGCAGATGATGTGGCTGACCTACACCCACAGGATGCTGTTCCCCTCCCAGCAGACATTCCATCACAGACACCCCTCATTCCAACATGTTATTCATCAGATTCATTGCATTGGCAATACAGTGGAGGCAGTCATGCATGTCAGACTGTGCCACATCTACAACCCTAAGCCTTTCTCTGGAGCACCTATGGGAACATGCCTGTGCCTCCATGATGGCCCTAAACATATGTTGAATGGCGCAGGAATAGACGCCTGGATCAAGTGGAGTATGGACAGCAAGCCTCCTCCAAGCACCCCTACTAACCCTCCTGCATAGCACCTCACCCACAATTTGGCTACTGCCAGAGTCAACAGGCACTGAAGCCACAGTAACCACACTTCCCTGATCAATTGTCGCGCCCTCCACCTGTTCAATACCTGAGGGTCACTGGAATGGGTAGGTGTTGGCCTACTGGCTGTGTCCGATGGAATTTCAGGGGATGGCTGTATGTCAACCTCAGTTTCAGATTCAAAATCTGCAGCCCTCAACTGTGCCTCTGTTTGGCCACCATCATCATCAGAGTCTGCTGATACATTGATAGGTGGTAGAAGCCCCACATTTCCACTGTCAGCATCATCTGTGATAATAAGCAACAAACACAGGAACAATTAATATCTAAACTACTATACTCCAATATGTGCTAACAAAATAACAGTACTCCCACTATTAGAGAGTACAGCAATACACACAACATACCTGACATTAACATCACACACTAAAATATTTATTTGAATTGCTCTTCAGTACTAACATAAAAATGTTTGACTTACCATCTGCAGATGAGGGTATCCTCTGTATGCCAGATGATCTTGGAAGAAGTTAAGCAAAAGGTAAGGACAACATTATCACAATTAACAGTAACACAGGGAGTAATACTTTTACCCTTTTAAATGTCCATTAACTATACTTTCAACAAGAACTTGGATGACAGCTGAATGTGTTGTTAACTGTAGCAATCTTCAATCACCCCCCAAAAAAAATTATTGTAAAACTGAAATAATGTATTGATATAAATTGCTTTAAAATACAACAGTATTCAACAAATGAGTTACAAAAGCATACCTGGAAGCTCTTCCTGGGGCATACTTGCTGTCCCTGAAACAGTCTCACTGATGTTGAGGACATACTGTTCTGCACTTTCCTGGGAGCTGTCTGGATCCCTAACAGTGGACAGGAACTCTTCATTTGGTGTTAGTGTTGGCACTGTAGCAGTTCCTTCCAGGAACCCATCTGATCACGGCCATCTGCAGCTGCTCTCCTCCATACAGATGAGATCGTGTCAGTGGCCCTATGACACACCTGCTCATATGATCTGCTGTGGCCAACTACAGCATTAGCATCAACAGTCTGACATGAAATCTTCATTCTGCATGACATATTTCCCCATCCCCTTTCAAGCAGGAAGGTACCATGTTGCCTAAAACCATCAATGATAACCTGATTTACAGCATCAGTGAAGGGTGGTCTTCAAGGATTGAGATGCCTGGGTGGCATAGTCCTAGCTGTCCTAAAAGACAACAGAAGGATAATACACATACATATCACATAACTATAAAATAACTGTTCCCAGATAAAACAGAAAAGGTGGCATCTCATTATTACTCAATGGAGAAACATAAAACAGTCTAGAGATTTTAAATATGAACAACAGGCTGGGGGAAAAAAAGGAGAGTAACAATAGCAACATATCCTTAGTTGTGCTATAACAGAAATGCAGCTTTGCTCCCCCTCTAAAAAGCAAATGACACATTTTGCTAACAAACCATCTTTGAAATGCTAAACGTGCTATCAAATGAACTGTCCCTGAAACATGTCTACAGATTTATCACAGACCATTCCTTTTTTTGGTATTGCCAATCAAGCATACCTCTGAAATGCCTTGACAAACATGCCTTTGCTTCAGATTTTTCTTGCATTGCAGCATATGCAGTATGTAGCTGACAAAACACAAGCAAAGCATACCTTCTCAACTGCAGTAATCCTCTGTGCAGCTATATCCCAAATTAATAGCCTCTGTTCTGTGTTCTCCACATAAGCAAGTCTCCTCACCTTCAGTTTTCCTAGCTACACAGTTGACTTTTTATATGATGTAGATTCAGTGCTGTTAGCATGCTGAAGATACAGATCAGGTGTGAATTGATTAGAATTGCTGAATCCCAAATACTTAGCTCTATGTAGCTGAAACATAGTGCAGGACTCCCTCTGTGTTTGTTTTTAATGGATTGCAACTATGAATGGTTACTGGATGGGAGAAGGAAAATAGAACAGCACTGCAGGATGCCCTACATCCAGTGGGTGTGTAAGGTTAGATTTACAAATTGTTAGATGTAAGGTTGGAAATGTAAGTAAGAAGCACACAATTAAGAGGTTCTGTTCATTAACATCCAACCTCCCCTTCATTTATTGGCAATGTATATGATATTATTGCCATTTAATATTCAAACCCATTTTGAGGCCAATGTTATAGAATGGTTTACAGACTGCATGTCTCAGATTACTGGTCAGATAAGAGAAGAATGACAAACACAGAGAGGTAAGACAGAGCTGTACATTTGCAAGTAGTAGTCACAACTGGTTGTGTGATCACTTAGTGCACTACATCCAAAAATAATGTTGAGTCTTTTCAGCTTTTCCCGGTTAGGAGTCGCCACAACAGAACTCCAGTCCGCTAATGATTGGCAGTAGATTTTTACTTGCCGAGTTGCCGGCCCTGACGCACAACCTTCAACGAAGGTATGCCCATTCATGCATGTCTCCACACAGAAGACGCTCTAGCTGAGAATTGAACAGGACAACGTTTTACTGTGAGGCGACAATGCTACCATAGCACCACCACTGCAGTACATCCAATTCTACAAATAACAGTTAAATGGTTTCACATTACTGTAGATGATGTTGCAGTTGGTTATATGCAGAATGATTGCAGATCCTTGCTGCAAAACTGTTTGCATGGCAAAGAGGGATAAGGTACCCTTCCTGTGTTTTGAAAGTTCATTGGACTGAGAGTTCAAATCAAGGCCTATGTGGAAATGTCATATGTGAACCAACATTTTCTAGTGTGTATGTCATAGATTGCTTTTCCTCATTTCACTACTTGTCCCTTTTTTCTTTTCTTTCTTGTTTTTTTTTTTTTTTTTTTGAGGAGCCAGTGTTTGCGTGATGTGCCTCTTAGCTCAATCACAGGAAACAGAGTAGAATGAATGTCAGGTTTGGCTGCGTTTATTTCTTTTGCATGAACATGGCAGTGAGCAAACTGGACAACTAGCCCATCCAGGAAATAAATAAATAAATCAAAATATGGCAGTGAGCAAACTGGACAACTAGCCCACCCAGGAAACAAACACAACAGCTACAGACAGGACCCAGATAGCAAATAATTGAAACCGCATACATTCAATTAATTTTGGTGAGCACCGAGCAAACCCACTAAGTGGCATTGCATGGCAGTTAAGACAGAGACCTTAAGAATGATTTGTAAATTAGGGAATGTCATGTAACTAGTCCTGTGGCAGCAGGTGTAAATGTAGGGTTGGAGTACAGATGATCCTGGGTTCCAGTACAGGGTGTGCAACTTTTTTTTTGTTTACTGTTGTGAAAATGCAGTTTATAGCAATGAACTGAAAAATAGACAAGTGTTATTTCAACATTCTTGTGGCAACAGGTGTAAGTGTTGGATTGCCATACACATGGTCCTGGGTTCTAATATAGGATATGCCATATACTTTTATTTTTGTTCCACTTCCCATTACATTCATTCTCACTTATAACACTTTAGATAGTGAAGCTGATATAAACTACAGTGGATATAAAAAGTTTACACATCCCTGTTAAAATGCCAGGTTTTGTGATATAAAAATGAGACCACAGTAAATCATTTCAATACTTTTCCCACTTTAATTAAATCAAAAGGTGCTTCAACAAAGTATTAGTTTAAGGGTGTGCACACTTATGCAACCAGCTTATTGTACTTTTTTTATTTTTTTATATTTTTCCCCTAACAGATTTTGTTTGTTTTTCAATTGAATTGTACAGGTTATAGGTCACATTAAAGGTGGGTTCAAAAAACACAGTTCACAACTATACAATACTGTTATTTCTTTAATAATATTTACATTGAATTACAAACTCTATACCAGTGGCACAAATGCCCTGCTGTAAACAGTAATTTGTATAATTGGAACATTCATATGTGCAATATATGCACATTTCAAAGATTACTTTCGGCAATCTGTAGTATAGTGTATACTTAAATGTCATACATCAGATAAAAGAGTTATATAATTGTATTAATGCATTGTATGTCACACATGATGGTACTAATTTTATCTGTTTTTTTTCTCTCTCACCCTAACCCTTATTTCTCTTTTTTTTTTTATTTTCGTCACATTGTCTCCATATTATCCATGTGTACCACATCACTAAATGCTACACAGCACAGCAAGGTAGGCCAGCCCCAGTGGATCAACCTGTTCCTGCGGCTCCAGCACTGAAGCCTAGCACGTCTGAGAGCTGACCTAACAGCACTGCCTTTGTTGCCTCTGCATTACCTGCACCCCCAGGTAGTACTGCCCTGGAAGCTGGTGCAGTGGTACCCTCCAGAAGCACTGGTGGATGTGGTGATTTCATCACCAGTATCAAATTTTCAGGGATGGTGAGTAGGGTTGTGCACTGCACCATTGGGGTACACCTATGCTGGATGGAGAGGCTGCTGTCTCTCATGGTCCATAGGAGGAGGAGGTGACTCCAAGCAGTCCAGCCACCAGTGGAGTAAGGTGACAGCGATGACAGTCCAGTGGGTGAGGACTTGATTCTCACTGTCTCCAAGCTTGATGAGCATGAGTCTGTGTTGTTCCCTTTACCCCAATCATGGTGTCCCCAACATTTTGTCTTGTATGTTTGAAATTGCTTCCTCACCTACCCAACTTGCCTGTCCTGGACATACCTATGTCCCTTTTCCAACTTTCCTCTGTTTTTGAAATTAAAAAAGTGGGGCACCTACCCCCCCCCCCCCCACACACACACACACAAAATCATCCCATACATAGCTGTCCATTTTGCACATGTCTTCTTGACACACTTGATCTGGTCCAATTGGCTATACAACGTGATTGCATTGTTCTTACTCTTCTTTGTGGAGGTGACAGTCCAAATTCAGTTAATATTCTGCACATATTTGCAGTTTACACTGTTAAAGAAATTGATATGGTTCTTCCCTACCTCCCTCCTGCACATTCCTGTACTGTTTTCTCTTTGTTCTTCTGCCTACTTGCTTCCCATTTCACCACTTTCCTGTCTACCCCATTTTAACACCTTTACTCTGGTCAAAAAATAGAATCACACACAGCACACATAAGTAGCAGAAAAATCAATGGATCCATTCACATTTTGAGCTCTGTGTTTGTGTGGAGGTGTGCATTGTGTACCAATGCACAGTGACAGTGAGTGGTGGCAAAATGCTACAGTTACCTCTGCACAATGCTACCGCTTAAACACACTGTGCTATGCCAACACAAAGCAACACATACTATAAAGAATTCATGTCATTGCATTATCAATGTTAATTTAAAAGTATTAGATACACCTTGATTTGAGGCCAGTATCATTGGGGTAAAAAAGAAATTGTGTTGATGCATTTACCCCTGTTGCCACAGAGTCAGTTAAGCAGCAGGTGTGTTTCATAGGCTCAATACTAACTCTCAAGACTTTTTGCAATGTAGCTCACATTTGTGCATTGCTTAATTACACACAACCATGAATAGTACTGGAAATGTTTATCTCTCATGCACTAACACTTTGCCAACCATCGAGTAAACCCACTGCTCACCTCTCTATGGAAAAGAAAATATTATTATGTATTACTACTGTTTGCTGTCCTTTTCCTGTCTATGACATGAAATTACACATGGAAACATAACAAACTGAAGGCCCTATCTAACAATATGTCACATATTTACAATACAGCCATGTGTTGCCTCCCCCCAGCACTGCAACCCTGGTGTCTCAGTACTTTTTCCATACATATACACCTACTTAGAAATTAATATTAAATGTGTGATATGCAATGCACATTAATCTGGTAACATGCAGAACTAGAACTATTGACCCATAAGCCTAAAAAGCCTTATATGCAAGGCTAGGGAAGGAATCAGCATGGATCTTATCCACAGGGACATAGGTGACCTCCAACACATCTGACCCAACCCATTCTGGTTTTGTCAAGGGTAGATCTTGCTTATTAAACTTAGTGGACTTCTTTGATACTGACCACAAAGACCTGGATGAGGGATAACAGGACATACTGCCTATGATGAGTTATCCAAGGCTTTTGACACTATCCCCCATTCAGGTATCATAGAGAAAATCTCCCATCTGGGAATTAACCTATACCATTACTAGATGGATAGCCATCTCTGAAGCCCAGGCAAAGGTAGATGGCCTGTGTTTTACCAAGTTTGCAAATGACTGTCAACTGGATGGAGTCATACAGAGTCCCCCAACGATGTTAACATATTACAAAAGGGGTTGACACAGACAAATGATTGGTGCCAAACTCACAGTCTGAACCTTAAAGCAAAAATGGGTCATTGTCCCCTTTGGGAATGAAGCACCCATGTCAATTATGATATACATAGCACCCTTCTAAGCTCAAACACAGTGTTGCAAAACTTGGGAATACATGTTGATAGCAATCTACACTTCAATCACTATGTGCCCATAGTGGTGAAACACAAATCCTACATTGAGCACCTTATAAATAAGGCTGTCACATCCAAGACCAGGGAGGTCATATCTCTGCTGTACTCTACCCTTATCAGACCAGTAATGAAGTACAATGCTCCCTTCTGTCTGTACCTCACCAGACACCTGCAGCAACTGGGGAAATCAGAGGTTTGTGACTGGGAGAATGCAGGGCCTCCAAAACATGACATACATGAAAAGACTGAAAGACATGTCACTGTACTCGGTATCATGCAGGTTGCTTAGAGGTGACCTATGTCTGGCTTACAGAGCAGTCTCAGATCCTGCCCTACTGGAAATTATGGACATCTGTAAATCAAATGGGACAAGAATAACCTACTCCAGGGATTTCAACCTAGCCTGTGACATAAACAGAACATGCTGGGGAGACAGATATATCTCACAGCGTTTACCATTCCTGTGTAATAGGCTCCCACTGCATGTGAAGCAGTGCTCCTCAATGACCTTATTCAAGTGCAACCTTGACAATTGGATGGGTGATTGTAAATTCACTGCTGGGATGGCACCAATGTCCCTCCTGAACAAGGCCAGTTGGTGCAGATCACAAAATCGCCCTGCTAATAATGACCATCTAACTATGCTTAAAAAGGGTACTTGTGTTTTTACATAGCTAGGCTTGTAACTGCCCTAAGGTTATTAGTCTAGTAACCTCCTATGAACCTATGAAGCTATAAACCTGTGCAGGCCTTCCAACATCTCCCCTACAGTATGGCTGCTGATGTCATCCACTATAAGTTGACCTGCAGTCTTGTAAAAGTCAGACTTTTGCCATAGTGCTTTCATAAAGTACTAAGTTCTGTAGTCTCTGCACATAGGTAGGGGTTCTGTTCTCGCTGCAGTCAAGTGTGTGTGTGTGTGTGTGTGTGTGTGTGTGTGTGTGTGTGAGTGTGTGTGTGTGTGTGTGTGTGTGTGTGTGTGTGTGTGTGTGTGTGTGTGTGTGTGTGTGTGTGTACCCAGAAGAACAGAAGTGTGTATCCTACAGTTACTGTTCCTATGCCATGGATTGATGGTATTTTGATACTTGCACATGCCTACACATCCATTTCATATAGGCCTCCTAACATCTTCTCTCCAACATGACCTATTGATGTCATCCACTATAAGCTGACCTGCAGTCTTATAAAAGTCAGACTTGTGCCATGGCTCTTGCATACAGTACTGAGTTCTGTAGTCTGTGTACTTAGGTAAGTAGGGGTTCCGTTCTCACTGCAGTCAACTGTGTGTGTGTGTGTGTGTGTGTGTGTGTGTGTGTGTGTGTGTGTGTGTGTGTGTGTGTGTGTGTGTGTTTGTGCTCTTGATTGACATTACAGAGAGCCTTTTACACATTACACCAGCATGTGGGACACTGTTATTGTCATATTCTTCTCAACAATCAATGAAGGTTGGGTGGCACGATGCCAGCGTAATCCTATGGGCTAGGCTTGTAAAGTCCCCAGGGCCATTAGCCTAGTACACACCTATGAACAAACACTGCTGATGTCATCAACTATAAACTATTGTCTGAGACACTCCAAGTCATACTTGAATTGTTGTGCTTAACTTAAATACAGAGGAATGTAGTCTGCATACTTAGATAGGTAGAAGTTCTATTCTCACTGCAGTCAACTCTCCTCAACAGACCCCGCTGATGTCATTAGCTATATCTTATTTGTGGATATATACTATTCCCACTAGGACAGGGTGAGAGACTGGCCTGGGCACCAGGCAGAAGTCACTTCATCCTATATGATACAGATTACAGTGACATGGCTTTCAGTCTATCTACATACATCATGGTATGGTTTGTAGGCCCTATGTTTTCTTGATGAGAAACTTCTGTGGTCTCTCCAGCTGCTGCATGAGTCTGGTGAGGTACATGCAAAAGAGAACATTATACTTTATTAATGTTCTGATGAGGTTCAAGTACAGTGCTGTCATACAGTCCTAATATCTGAATACAATGGCTTGATGTATGATGTACACAACATAGGCTGTCAATAACAGTGTGGACACTTGTTGGTCAAAGTTCAGATTGCTATCTATATGTGTTCCCAGTACTTGCATCTCAGGGTTTCAGCATAGCAGGACTGTTGTCAATGCTGTAATTAGCATGGAATTCCACTTTTCAGAAGGACAAAATAAAGACACATTTCTGCATTTATTTGTAGATCATATGACTTTGTTATCAATCATTTGTCTATGTTAGATCATCCTGTACTATGTTATCATCATTGGTGGACTCAGTGATTGTACCCAGTATGCAAGAATCAGCAAACCTGGTAAGCCAATGGCCATAAACTTTAGCCTGAACTGTCAAGAAATAGATTCCAAACAGTAAAGAGCCAAGCACAGATCCCTGGAGTACGCCAATGGTGACAGCTCTACTGGTACAGGTTGATTCACCAACTTTCAAAGTATGTGTTCTGTCAGTGAGCTAATTGGTTACCCATCTAGTGATGTAAGGGTTAATCCCCAGCTGGGAGAGTTTCTCAATGATACCTGCATGCGGGATTGTGTCACAACCCTAAGGCAGATTAAGATAGGCAGTATGCACTGTTTTACCTTCATCCAGGCCTATCACTCAGAATCAGTAGGCTGTGACAACATCACAGATCACCTATGGCATGACTCAGCACATACACCATCCTGATACAGTTGCATAGACACTTCAACACATCCTTCACATGGGCTATATTCCCATAGGAGTGTGTACATCAACATGCATCCATCTGAGTTGGGGGGACAGCACCTGATGCATGCATGTATAGACACATCCTGACAATCCTCAACTGTGAGATAGACCAACATGTCATCATGGACCTTTTCTAAATGGACACTAGTAATATCCCAGCTGTGTGCAACAGATCTGTGTGAGTTGTTAATGCTACATCATGCCTGTTACATCTGATAGATGTCCTCAAAGAGGTCTTTGAGGGCATGCATGATGACAACACTATCATCCTGTGGAACTTGACCAGGCCAAGGCATTTGACACAAATCCACAATGAGGTATGCAATCAACACTGCCAGATGTGGCCATAAACAGCTATATCACCAGGTGGGTAGACCAGTGTATTACATACGTGCCATCTCACTATGTTGAAATGTGTGATGTGACCTATATCTCAGGTCCAGTGATCAGGTCTGTACATCATGGCTGTCTGCTAGGCCCTTTCCTGTCCATTATTTAAGTGATGGACATCACAGATGACATACACATCCTATGTCCAAACAGCTGCCTGAAGGACTACAGACTGTGCACAATCATTGACTCTAAATGTGATATTAGTATAATACACAGAGTATCAACACATACTAAAAATTGCTGCCACAGCCCTGACAACACCTGCAATGACAAGAAAACATGGGGGATCTGTTACGTTAGGCAAACAAGCACACAACCCAAGTATAATGTGGATATCACACCTTATAATCAGTCCATTAGGTATATGACATGTGTCCTGGGGTAGATGATAAGTGTAACATCCACCAGCATGTGGTCACAGTGCTGACTACTCCCATGTATGTAACAAAAGTACTGAGTATGTGAAGAACATCCACTTCAGAGGCCGTAATACCTCCATAGTTCCCAGCCTTCATCACGGCAATAACTAAGTACAATGCACCCTTCTTCATGTACCTCCCTACACATCTTCCATTGATGTGTAACTGAAGTGTACCACCTTTGTCAAAGTGAGCTGCCACACAGCTTATTGGCCATACCATGTATTCCTTTTGTGGCATGAACGTGACTGTCTGATGGTGCGGAATACCCATCAAGTTGTTACATCAGATGCATGTGTGCTACCCATTCTGTTGATGCACACAGTACATACATAGATGTTTGACAATATTAATGGCAGAGATAACATTCTTGAAAGTGTGGATTGTACCATATATATATATATATATATATATATATATATATATATATATATATATATATATATATATATATATATGTGTGTGTGTGTGCCACGCAAACCAGTCAACTAGCCTGTATTGATCAAAATGTCACATACAGGTATAGCACTGTCCCTCCTAACACCTCCAGCAGATGTTGCAGTGCCAGGACAGTGTGTGTGATTACCCTCATAGAGTGTGGACATATCATAATAGTTATACAAGTGTGTTTGTGCAGAATCATCTCTGTGTTATGTCAGAGGCATGGGATTTCTGGTGGTGTTATTCTGATATTGTCCATGATTGCGGTTGCTTCTTTTAATGTTGTCCATGAGCCTTTACCTGTGTCCTACTTGCTGAAGAGCTCTGCTGAGATTACACTCATATTCAGGCAAATTAGTTTGTACAGCTTCACAATATGCACCCTACCCCAACTGTATGTCAGATCCCTGATAGATGCCCTCTGCATTATTTTTGTAAGGATGCCTATCTCGCACAGACATCCTCCTCATTGTTATGTCACCTTGTATGACAGCCACATAATACACATATTGACTGCGGAGTCCCTAACTGTGCCATATTGATATGTTCAGCTCTTGCCAGTGGTGAGAATCAAACCCTGCACTTTGTGGTTGAAAAGCATACACCATAACCACTGTACCATTGCCCTTTCATGTGATTGGTGGTGCTGCTACAGCTATCTTCCATTGACATGCCAACATCTGCTGTACATTAGGTTGTTTCACCTATCCTCTTTCCCTGTGTTCATTCCTACAGTTCATCTATGTGTCCCTATTCAATACACACACTTCCCCTGAATATTTATTTTACACGGCAGTCCATGTACCATTACAGGTCATTTACACAGCTTCAGTGCAGAATGCCAGGAATGAGGTATCACAATACTCTGCACTGTAGATACACTATCCTGTACTGTGTTTGGACCATATATTTAACATTCATACATCTCAACTGTCCAGATTTTCACAGAATGTCCAGATGTGTTCCTTATCAAATTTGTATCACTGGGATGATCTCAGGACTGATGTCACTCACTATTACATACATTTGAATTTTGTACTTCAAATCATTCAGAACAGGTATCTTAACACAAACCCCTGGTTATTCTACCATATTTCTATAGGACAAATATGTCAAATATGTCCCTATTTCTGGGTCTTTGTCCACCCATTATGTTGATCTTTATCCAGATGTCTTGCACTAAGTAATTGAGAGCTATTTGTGAGGCCCTGGTGATCATTGAGACATTCCGTGCAAACCGTGGACTGTCAGTGTTCTGATGTATACAAGAGTGCTATCTGTGTTCACATAAACAGTTTCCTGGCCAAAAACAGATGCCAGCCATGAAATCTCACTTAAACGCAGTGCATGGCATGAATATGCCATGCGTGCGGCTGCTCACCGTGCATACATGTAAACTCCATGTAGGCTTTGTGCAAAGCCTAGTAGCCTACACAGAGTTTATTGAATCCTGAGGTAGATCTGAAAGACTACTGAAGAAACCAGGCAGATATATGTGGTCAGCCTTACAGCTGAACATGATTTTAGTACCAAAGGTACATTTATGAAATAGTTTTTAATGTGTATAAAAAGCAGAACTTGACGTAATTAGTCCGTAACATGCTTAGTATGAAGTTATGGTTAATTTTAAAAGCTTCAGTGTCATCTATTGTATATTAATTACCTCACAGTCTGCATAGAACCCATCCATCCACAACCCCTTTTCCCATTTTTGCACATGGGGTTAGGATGTCACTTATATAGTGACAAATCATCTACAGCCAAGGTTTACAATGCCACGGCTGTTCTTCCATACCACACATGTATATGCACACTCACACCTATGGCCAATTTAGAGCGTCTAGTCCACCTACAGATATATATTTAATAAACGAAAAAAGAATGTTATATATGAGGTACATAACTTTAAATGCTAAAGAAGTAGCTACAGAAAGCTGTACGTCATGTGGTACACATTTCTTCTAGAATGTTCATTCTAAATATTGACATCTTGATGGCTATACCACATTTACATTCTGTGTTGTTTATTCACCATCCTGATAAACTCACAGACATCACAGCTAGGATAAGCTTCCTCTCCCTTTTTAATTTCTCCAAATCTTTTGGGGTTTCTAATACCATAACAGGAATGGATCCCATTCCTAAGTCAAAGTACGATTAAAGTTCATGAAATTAGTACTGTTTCACTCTTTGATGTCAGCCAAAAGTGCTCTTCGCAGCACCCACAATGTGCCCAGTAATGACTCCTTCTGCAGTTCGTATGAAGTTACATGTATTGGTAGCATATCTAAATATGATTGTACACTCTTTTGTATTAGACCTGTCCCTCCAACTACTACTGGAACTATCTAGGTATCTGTCTTCCACGTTGCTCTTGTTTCTGCTTGCAAATACTGATATTTTATGACTTTGTGTCTCTCTGTACTCAGGACACTGTAGTCACTGGGTGTGGTGATTTCAATGATCAATGCTACTTTTGTCTTCTTTTCTTGAACCACTATATCTAGTTTTCTAGCATCTGTCTTTTGAACTGTTGGTAATGGATGATCCCATGTGATGTTGACTTCATCATTTTGTATGATGCTTTGTGGCTCATGTTTCCAGTGTTTTTCAGCCACTTCAGTATCACAATATTTGCACAATCCCCAGTGCAACAGTCTTGCCACATTATTATGCCTTTCAGTATACAGTCCTTCTGCCATTAGTATGTCGCAACCAGCAAAGAGGTGTGCAACCATTTCCAATTCTGTTTTACAAAATCTACATTTGTCTGTTTCTCCCACATGTTCAATGGACTTTGTAAACCAATGTGTACATAGCCCACTATCTTAGGCTGCCAATATTAACCTTTCATCTCTTTGTTTGAATTTGCCTCTCCTTAACCATTCCTGTGTTTGTTCCTGATCAACATGAGGTTTTTCCAGAAGTTTTCAGGTCTATATTAAAATCGCAAAACCTCACTTACGTGAATACGGAAACGTCGACACATATATAGTGAGCCGCGAAAACACCGAACGTACTGAAGCGCAAAATTTGAAATGTCGAATAGTCATAGTTGGCCAATCCCACCGCCCGCTACATACTACCTACCCAAACAAAATAAATAATCCACACTTTCTCATATCTACACTTCACCAATATATCCCATATCCTAATCAAACATTCACTACACACAAATGTACCTAACTATAAACAAACAACACCCAACTACAGGAAAAGTATAAATTACTTATATATTCAGCTACACAAGTATATTACTATGCATACACTTAACATAACCCTACTTCTAACCCTAAAGTAAAGGTTGCATGTATTGCTATGTATGCACTTACCTTAACCCGCACCCTAACCCTAAGGTCCGTAACTATTGCACACTTACATTAAGGAGCTATACCAGATAAGGGCCAACTATGACGATTCGACATTTCGAATTTTGCACTTCAGGACGTACTGTGTTTTTACAGTTCACTATATATGTGCCGACATTTCCGTATTCGTGTAAGTGAGGTTTCGCGATTTTAATATAGACACAAGATTTCTATATTTGTAAATATATTTATGCATTTTCCACATTTCTTCCCTTCTCATCTAGTCTGTCACTTTATATTCTTTCTTTTGTTTTTTGGCACATTCAGTTGCTGCCTGTTTTTTATCCACTTGTGGTTTGATTTCCATTCCTGCTTGATGCTGATATGCTTCTGCTAGCCTAAGCAGGGAAGTCATCTTAGATTTATTCTCCTCATGTTTGAAAACTATCACTACATTTGGGTCTTGTGAGGTCAGCAGATATGTGTGGAGTCCCACAACTGCAGATCTATACATGTAATCAATTTCAAGGAGGCCCACCCCTCCTTTGGAATGAGGAATATATGAACTTGGTATGCACTGATTTTTATAAATCATTTGGTGAGCATGAAACATCCTTCTTGCTTTCCTATCTAATCTATCCAACATGTTTTGGGGCCAATCAATCACTCCAAAAATGTAAGTTAGGACAGGAAGAGCAAATTGGTTTATAGCTTGGATTTTGTTCCTAGATGTCAACGCTGTTTTCGGGATTAATTTAAGTCTTCTAAAGTACGCCTTACTAAGTTTTATTCGCATTTGTTCATGTTTTATTGTTGATCCTTCAGCAATTCCCAAATATTTATACACTTCCTCTTGCTCAAGTTATTTTATATCACATTCTTGTCCCAAACTGATGTTTTCTTGGTGCTGCAGTTTTCCTGCTTTTAAGGTTGCTTTTACACATTTATCAAGACCAAATGATATTCTTATATTATCTGAAAAGATTTTGACAATTTGCAGTTGTACGTTCAGTTCCTCATCTGATGAGCTATACAGTTTCAAATCATCAACAAAGAGAAAATGAGAAGTCTTTACACTTTGCTGTTTTCTAGGAGCCAAATTATAACCATGGGATAAGTTGTTAAGTAGACAGCTTAGTGGGTTAAGTGCAAGGCAGAATAGCAGCGGTGACAGAGAGTCACACTGGAATATCCTCCTTTGAATTTTTATCCCTGGAATAATAATTTGTCCTTTATCATGGCTTACTTGCAAAGTGGTCTGCCACTGTTTCATGGTTACTGTAATGTAGTTGGTCAGTGTAGCGTGTATCTTATACATTTTTAAGCACTCTTTTATACATGAACGTGGGATACTATTAAATGCTTTTTTGTAGTCAATCCATGCCATACTTAAATTGTTCCCCTTTTTACAGTTCTCCACTATGACTTTATTTAACACAAAATGATCCTTTGTTCCCTATGTCTTTCTTTTATTGCCCTTTTGTTCTATTGTCATAGTTGAGTTTTTTTTCTAAATTATAGACTCTGTCGGCATCAATTCCAGTGTATAATTTACATGTCGTCAGAAGACAAGTTATTGGTCTATAATTTTTAGGGTAGCTTGCAGGTTCACTCTTAAGTAGGAACATTGTTTTTCCTCTTGTTAGCCAGATTGGTGTCTGTTTGGGATGCTCATATAAATAGTTCTTACTCACAGGTAAATCTTCATACAAAGATGTTAATACTTTTAACCCAGATATTAGGTACTGCATCTGGTCCTGGGGTTTTCCAGTCTGAGGCTTTTCTTAACTTTGTTTCAATCTCTCTGGCTGTTACCTCATCCTATTTCATATCCTGTACCTTTAAACTTCTTATTCTTTCTTTTACTTCTTCTAGCCATTTAGCATCTTTGTTATTCTGTTTTTGGTGGTGTTTTTATTCCTTTTACCTTGTTTCCTAATTCTCTATAAAACTTTTTTGGGACATAAGTAAATTGCTTATTTTGTACTTTTCCTTTGTATTTATCTGCGCATCTGTGCTGAGATTTTTAGTTTATTTGTGATAGTGCATGATAGATTCTGATATGTTCTAATAGTGTGCATTGCTTTTATGATGTCTATCTTTCTAAGTATTTTTGCTGATCTGTTCCCTCTTCTATACTCTTCTAACAATGACACTTCTTGTCTTAATTGCTTTACAGTTTTCTCTATTCAATACTTCTGTGATGGTATTCGATTACTCCCCTTTCTCTCCCTCACTACCATGTGTTCTTGTGAACTTTATCAGTTATTAATTTAGCTGCACAGTAATATATCCTGTTTACTTCTGTTATATTGCATGGATCTCTATGGACAATTCTAATTATTGTGTTCATTTGTTTTATCAAACTTCTGACTTTTGGGTTTTTATTGACCTTCTGCAGTCTATTCTTTCACTGATCTTAATATGTCTATCTATCTCTATCATGTTAAGCAACTCTTAACTCGTTTTCTTCTAAACTGAGGGCACATTTTTTTGTTTTCCATTTCCTGCAGGCATTCTTTGGAAAGTTCTATTGCATCTTCCTGTCGCATATTCGCTTCAATTTCATCCTGTGCTATCCGTTGCTCTGTCATATGAGAACTCACTGGCCTATCACTCCTCAACATTAACTGTGCCAGAGTTTCCACAGTTTCCTGTTCCTTTCCTTGTCATCCAACTTCAGGTGAATGTTTATAATCGTTTCTTGTGGAAGGCTCCAAAATATCTTCATATGGCACCTGACCAATTGCTTCCCATTCCACTGGCTTCCTCTTAATTTGGTGTTCCATTGCTCTAAACTTTTGCGGTGCTTTCTGAATTAGATTTTCTACACTGAATCCTTCACTTTGGAGGTACCCCATAACCTCAGTTTCTGTTTCTTTACCTCCTCCATTACTGATCTCCTTTTCTACTTTTCCTGTCTGTCTTCTTATTTTTTGTATTGTAAGGTTTTTCATGTCCAGATTTCTTTGCCTGTATTTCTCTTCAAATATCTTTGGTGCTGCTCTTTTTGTACTGATTAGTTTTGCTTTCTCCTTTGCATAAATATTACACCATATTAACTCTCTTTTTCTTTCCCATGTCCATATTTCTTCTTCAGATGTCTCCTGATTGTCCTGTTTCTCCTTACTTCAGGGACTCATTCCATCATGATGTAATGTAACATGTGTTAGACCTTCTACATCAAAGCCTTCACTTCGCAGGCACTCCATAACTTCAACTTCTATTTTTTTTATTTCTGCTTTACTAATCTGCTTTTCTACATTCCCTCATTGTGATATTATTTTTTATTGTGAAATGTTCTATGTCTGGATGCCTTTGCCTGTATTTCTCTTCAAATATCTTTGGGGCTGCCTTCTTTATATTGATTAATTTGGCTTTCACCAAATATTGCACCATATCAAATCTCTCTTTCTTTCCCATGTTCATATTTCTTTTAGGTTTATATTAGAACAGAAAAGACTTTGCTTGTCGAACACCTAAACATTGATAACTAAACAGCAAAAGCTTACAACCACGAACGGCCACTTCCCCAAATTTTTTCACAGGGAAAAAATTCACTTGGCCATTATCGGGAATTTGCCCTTTTCCCCAATGTAGAGCAATCTTGGAGTTGGTATATTTAGTTAGGGGTGTATGGAAGGGCAAAGCCCCCCACTTAATTATGGTTTGAAAGTTTGTTTCAGTGTCCAACAGCCAAGCAAATTTTTCCCTATGAAAAAATTCCCAGAAGTGGCCATTTGTAGTTGTAAGCTTTCACTGTTTAGCTGTCGACGTTTAGGTGTTTGACAAGCTAAATGTTCAATTATATAATATAGACCCTTTCTTTTTTATACTTTTCAAAAATATCTAGGTTTTGTTGTTTATATTTTCGCACTTCTTCAGATGCTTTTTTTTCCAAACAGATCAAAGTTTATTGGTCTATATACTGTTTTTCAAAAAAATCTGTTGTATTAATGACCACAAATTTTTATTTGAAGCTTCTGACAGTTTTCCTCGTGGAAATATTTTTCTTTCCTCTAATTTCTCTCTTAATCTTTTTGTATATCTTTTGTCTGGAAATTCTGGGCTTTTTGCATAATAGTAGCAATACATAATTTCTTTCTTATCCTCAGTAGTCCACTCTATCATTTTTATGGCTCTTCTTTGGCCTATCAGTTTTTGTTATTTTTGTGGACTGCTACTTCCTTCTACAACAGGGGTACCATCCTCCCCCTGGGCCTGGTCTGGCCCCCCTTGTAGGAATGTGTCCATATTTTGAGGATCCTACACTGCCATTTTTTCCAGTTCTGGCACCAGTGCACCTACAAGGATTGGGCACTTTTTTAATACTGGGTCTTGTGCACCTAGCTATCTTTTTTTAATTTATGCCCTACTTCTGTCCATGATATATGCTATATAAATACAGTCTATATATCAGTATCGCCTTGGTGAGATTTTGTAGAAAACAAGGTCCACCTCATGAAGGTACTCACCAAAACTTGAGGATGAATTCAATTTCAGCACTACTACTCTCCTTTGCTTGCTGACTTTTCATCTCTCCATTTGGACTTCCTAATAGGTACTGCCAATGTACTTCTAGAGGAATAGTATTCCATTAAACAGTCCTCTCAGATGTGTGATCTTTTTCTCTTTATTTTTTATGTGAATGTTTAGCTTGGGTACAGTCCATGTGACTGTACAGTTATTTTTGTTTGTAAAATATGTTTACTTATAAAAACATAATGAAGAAGGAATTGTTGAATGTTTACACTGATTTACATGTGCCATCAAAAACTAGCCACTGAGTACATCAGGACTGCCTAACAGTTGAGGTAATATATAAATGCAGCTTTTCCTTTGTTTCATTTCATGTTGAGATAGCTTCTTTCTTCTAAATGCTGCAGTTCATGCCACACTTTTTGTACAAATGTCATCTCTCAGCAACATGTCCATCAAATGTGTTCTCATATACAAATCCTTCACAGCATTCAATGTTATAGGCACATGAGCTTTACACTGGTCATTTCTTCATACTCTACCGTCTTTCAGTTTCACTACACTTTCCAATTTGGTAGCTGCTTGTTGTCTGTGAAATTCCACCCTCTTACTACTAAAGGATACTGCAAGTAAACCACTGAGCTGATTGCTTACCACCATGCCTGACTTGCACTGCAGAACACTCTCTAAATGTTACTCATAATTTAAATTGTAAGAATACACTTTGCAGCAGTGTGTGTGTTTTGTGTGCATGCACACACTTACTATGTTGGTGTTTCTGTGATAATTTTTATTTTAATAATTTATACATTGGTTACTACATTGCTTGAATCAAAGACCAGACATTTTCAAGGGACACCTGAGAAGAAAACGATTCACAAAGAAGAAGAATTACAAAACAGTTACATTATGAACAAACTTTATATATTTCATTCGTATAGACAATTCCATCAGATTGTACACATTTTTAAAGACAGGAGAAAGAAGGAGAAGGAAGTGGTGGAAAAAAGCAGGATGTGAGCATGTTGTATGTGATGTGATCAACAATGACGGTGAATACGAAGGAATATTAAAAGCAAAACTGAAGAATAAATAAGACTAAATGTCACATTGTTGTAAAAGGGTTATAGTTGGGTAGGGGCAGAAATAAAACCATACAAAAGAAAATATGATAAAAGTAAGAGATGGTACCCTGCAAAGGCACTGTTGCTCTCCCTCTGTTTTTTTTTTTTTTTTTTTTTTTGGTGAATGACTACAACAGCCCAAGCCTAGAACGATCCCACTAGCACACCCTGGAATGTATTACATAAAGCACAGCTGGGCACTTCCAGGTGTACGTAGTGTATTATGTCACATGATTTACATTATAACCAATAGCAGACAGCAAACAAAGAAGAGCCCTTGTCTCACATCTGACGGTCTGTCAACACCTAAAACTTCCAACGTCTTCATATTTTCTCATGCCAGCACTACCTCACAAGAAATAACAGATACCGGAATACGTGATCTACACCTAAACTGACGCATGTAAAACAAATGCACCAAAACACATCACTTTAAAAATAATCATCTTTATAACCACGAACATTTTCCAGAACGACAGTGTTATACCGTTCCCAATTTTCCTGTAGAATTTGGTTACTATATTGAAATAAAAATTTCGGATTATATAAATCCGAATTACTCTCGAGTTGGAACGACTATGCTTTGAGGTATAGTGAAATGCTGAAAACGGAAAAGCAAAATGAGAACATGGGAAAGTATTTCAAATATTTGACATTATCTGGTACTGCCTGGAAAAGCTATAGCGCGTAGCCACAGCTCGTTCCGTAAGGTTAGCCGCGTGGGCGCGCGCTAAACTCGTTCTCGTGTAGTGTTCCTGCAAGCCGAGGCAGCTAAATCAGAGAGAGAGAGGAGACGGTGGGGGCGATCGAGCTCGAGAGCGAAAGCGCCTCGGGGAAAGTTAGTGAGCAGCTTCGGCCGCCATTACTGGGGAGAGCTGGAATAGATACCGGGGCGCGGGAGGAAAGTACGGAATCCAGTTTGTGTAAAGCCGGCCTGAAGCACTGAAGAAGCTTTTTCTCAGCTTCGCGTTTCTCAGGATTTTTTGCAGATTTATTCTGTCTCAGGAAGAGGAAAAAGGGATCAACAACAGAAAACATCTGCGCCGGAAGGATTCAAATTGGAGAAGAGCGAGAAGGAGTGATGAGCTCTAGGAATGTTGGTGTTGCTGTTGTTAGCAACCATGTTAGGTAGGGGGTTCTGATCAGTAAGCAGGGAGAAAAACACTTGAGACTTCCTGAGAAGTGTCTGGCTTGGTGTTAGACACCGGGGATTGTTGTGACCGGCTAGAAGAAGGGGGCGATGGTCCTTTTCCTTTGCCAGTGCCTGGTAGAGCCGAGATTGAGAGTAGTTCCTATTTTCCGGGCGAGATGAGTTAACTGCTGTGCTCTAGACAGGTGAAGAAGGCCTTGGAGTTGGAGCTGGGTGTCATTCGTATTCGAGTTCTTGCTTTGGTCCTGCCACCATTGAGACAAGGTACCATTCAGTGTATACTTTTCTTAGTTGACGTTGGAAATGACATTTAAAGGAGAAAGGAGTTGTCTTTTCAGCTGTGAGCAGAATCCCAACACTTTTTCAGTTGAAGTTGGATAAGCATAACTTTAAACACGGTGAAAGGTGGATCTTGAAAATAGTGTGTATAACGTGAAAATGTCCCGTAGGGATAAAGCACTAGTCCAGTTAATCGTGTCGTCGCTCTGTTAACTTTGCTAGGCTACCATGTATCAGTTTTGCTTGTTTACAATCTTTCTGTTTCCTTACTTTTGTTGCATGCATGAAATGTAGTGCATTTTTGTGCTGTTTGCATTATTGATGTATCATTCAGGTTTGCAGTATTCAGCGTTTTAGAATGAAAAAAAAATGGAACAGTAGAACACCCCGAAAATGTGCTTCACTTTGTAGTCGGATTGTTTTTTACTTATTTTTTACCCAGATGTTTGTTGGTTATTTAAGGCAGTCTTTCTTTTGAACGGGCATGTATGTATTGTTTATCTTATGCCGATAGCTAGTTTATGGCACAGTAATGTTTTAAATCTTTATTCAAGGTCATTCGGTAAACGTTTGGCTGTTTAGAATGTTTGAATCCTGGTTAGACCAGTCTGTAAGCATGGGGTTGGCAAGTCTTTATCTGTTTCTTTCTTGTCTCATGGTTTTATTACTTGTAGGTGGTATGTCATAGAGCGAGCACTTTATTGTTTTTATATTTTCTCATGCCATTACAAACGATTTGGGAAGCTTGTCAGGTATTTTGATCTAGACTCAAACCATTCAAAATGTGGAGCTCTGAATGATTCAGAAGATGTACTGTGTGTGTCTCTATCTGCTGCTTATAAACTGAAATGAAAACATCATTGTAATTATCTCTTAATATTCGGATATATATTTTTCTGTAGTATCGAATTGAATGACAGCGTCCAAGTTATAACTCTTGTTTCACAGTGTGAGGCGAATTTACAGGAAAGTGATTGCTGCATTCTTTTTACCTTCTGCAAGAGTGTATTTGTTTGGTGTCAAAAGATGGGTGTTTCAGATGTTTGTGTATTTCCTTAAACTGTGTATTTTGTAAGCACTCACAGTGACTGTCAGTAGGGAATAAATATTGTTGGGGTAAGGCATTTTGATTTAGTGGAATTTATTTTTCCATTTTTTTAATTGTGCATCTGCACTTTCCCATGGAAATCATGCTGTAAAATCAGTGAGTGAGCTATGAAAGTCTGAAGTGAAATTTTGTGTCAAGGAAGGGATCTTCTGCATTGTGGGGGAAAGGCATTGTTTTCTGATGTGTTGTAGTTTGCAAGGCTGTGTATTCTCGGATTTTGATACTTGGGTGTCTGGTTGTACTTCGCTTGTTTCAAGCCAGTACATATGTCTGCAGATTTGTTTTTGGGGGGGGGGGGGTTAGTAGAAGAATGAATTAAAGTTGTCCCTCAGGCTGTCCTGTTTCATTATTATGTAACAGTACACCTCCCCCCACTAACTTTATGTAAAACACGTGCTGAAAACACCCACATCGTTAAACTTTCCCTTAATATTGCATGTAAACAATATGGCTGTTAATTTTCAGTTTGTTGATTCTGTGGCAGCTTTTGTAAATTCAAGAAAGACTCGTATTTTTCTGGACGTAAGCCACTGTTAATATATCTTAGGCAGAAAGTTATGTTCATATGTGTTCACCATTTTCTATATTCCATAAGGTCTTTCTTCTTTTTAAGAGTTAGCATTTTTATTTGCTTACTTTGTCATTTACTGAATTTGTTAAAGGTCACTGTAAAGACAGAAGGACTTTAAATTTTCTGAACATGATGTCTTAAAAATTTTAGTAAGCCTGATGTGTACTGTGAGCTTTGCCTGTGCTTTATGGTTTGAGGAATTTTAAATTGCATTATTACTTCTTAATTATATTAGTAGAAGTACTTTATTGCTAATTATGGCAGACTGTTTGTTTGTTTATTTTTGAACAGTTATTTTAAAGATATTTTATATTTTGTGACCAAATAAAATTTTAGGATTAAGGTCTACAGGTTTTGCTGTGTATATGTATGGGTGAGTTGAGGTGGATTTAATCTAATTCCACCTAATACAAAACAACGTGGAATAAATGTGCAAAGGCAAATGGCTTCAGAAAAGTTGTACTCTAAGGTTCTGCTACTTCAGCTTCTTTAGGTGTGAAAATGAATTCTTAAGCACCATTCTGTGAAAATGAATTCTTAAAAGCACAGTTCAGTAAAGAACACAGACAAGTGAAGTAAGCAGTCTGCTACTCTAGCCAGCGAG
The DNA here is from genome assembly GCF_019279795.1 of Protopterus annectens. Classification (NCBI taxonomy): domain Eukaryota; kingdom Metazoa; phylum Chordata; order Ceratodontiformes; family Protopteridae; genus Protopterus; species Protopterus annectens. Next base: position 146,810,169 of record NC_056737.1, read on the forward strand.
GGCAGCTGTTACTGAGTTGTGGTATTAACTGCCCTCTGTTTAATTTATTAATGTAGCGGTGCTTTCATAGTTGTTTTTTTTTTTTAATAAACTGTGAAATACTGAATCATAGTTCTGGCCTTTTGAGCTCCTTCTGAGCATGTGGTAACATTTAAAGAGGAATCCAGAGGTACAATGCACGGAATATGAATGGGGCATGTTAATTGCATTACTTTTTTAATGTGTATTTTCATTTTTAAAATCTATAAAACAGTATTTTTTCTTAATTCACACACTGGCATTCACATCAATCCCTTTTTGTGCGTGATGTGGGTGTGTCATATAAGCAGTGACCCATCACTTAAAACCAGTATTCACACACATCTTTGTTTACAAGTTCTAGAATTGTAATTATAAAAAGAAAATTCTAAATTTAGTTGTTGAGCAATGATGTGTAAAACAGTGTTGACCCTACACCTAGTTTGTCTTATGTTGGTGGATAATGCACAACTTCATTATAGTATATTGTTTTGTAATAGTCAGTGCTTTCCTTATAGCTTGTAATAAACTGACATAATAATCTCTTTGAAGTGTCATAGACCTACAAAGCTTGTCGACGTAGGAGGCTCTCAGAACCAACCCTTGCGTTTAATTTCCATCTGAACCTTTGCTCCATATTAATACGGTTGTAGCTCACTTGGAGCTGCTGCATACTGAAGTTTCTAGCTAAACCACTGAGTCATTTTATTTGATGCTTTGTCTTCATCTTTCCTGCTGTTGTAGTGTATGCTCACATGAAAGCAAACACATTTTTCAATATAAATGGGTAAAAAATGTATAGATGCTGACTCAAAATGCAGGGGTCCTGTGTCATACCAATCCTAATAGAAAGAAGTGTCTTTTAAAGAAATGGATAGCTTAATGATGACAGCATCACATTTATGTATGAATGTGGTAACTCCAGTAGTTTAGAAAAACAACACTTCTCTGTTATGTGTATTACATACATTAGTTGAGTACATAATATCTGTTCTGTGTGTGTGAGATGTGATATACACAGGTGTATATTGAACTAAGAGCAATTCATTTGATTTATGGAAAGTATGTATTTAAGAATTCATAGGTTCATTGGTAAGTATTAGTTTAACTGCCACTGTGGGTCATTTTAACCCTAGCCAATTTCCTTTCCAAAAGTTAGGATCAAACCTTGTAACGTGTGTCTGTGAGGTAATCGCCATAGTCATTATACCAGCCCCTTTCACTTTATTGAGGTAGCGCTAATTAATTTTTTTTTCTCTGTGTTTAATAAAGGATTTTTCAGCTGGAAACACTGTCTACCCTGCTTGGATTAATTCTGGATATCTAATAGAGTTCATTCTGTGTGTGTGTGTGTATATATATATATATATATATATATATATATATATATATATATATATATATTTTTTTTTTTTTATTTAGGACATTAAGTTTGCTGTTCTACTACCATTTTCTGATATAGTGATTAGCTAAATATGCAGGAATTGAAAACTTCCACACACAGAGGTTTCTTACACTGTTTTGTGTTGGACCCACTAGACTTATATAGTGGGTTGTTTGAGACTTGGGGGAGTACCACTGAGATTACTTGTTTATGTATTTTCTATTTTCCATACCTAGTATATTTATGCATAGTAGAATGGTTAGAATTGTCCATTTGAGCAGGTTGAGAGTCTGATATGGTTATGTTGTTGTCGGTGTTGGTCATTAAAGAATCCCCTGGTTGGGCTGAATTATTGGTTGTCAACATATCTCCACTTTGAGAAAGTAGAGATTTTATTTCTTTTGTGCATCAAATAATTCTTATGCATCTTGTCTTTTAAGCAGCTGATTATGAATTAGACCTGATATCTTAGTCAAGTGTTTCTTTCTTTTGTACAGTAGCATTTCAGAACCTCGAGTCAGACAAAAGTTAGTATGCCCTATACATTCAAACTTAGTGCATCTTGCAGTTCCAAACTCTGAATATTTTTGTGAGTCAAAATTCATATCTTCTGTAAAGCAAGTAGATTTTTGGATAATCTGCATACCTCTCAACCGTGTGGAGCAAAAGTCTGGACAAAGCCATAAATAAAAGTGGGCAAAGGCCCCAAAATAGGCACAGTTTTAAAATATTGCTCTTACAAATTTAGAAAGTTGATAGAACAATAAGTTTTGCATTAGTATTAATTTTTCTGAAGGTTATGAATTTTTCTGAATGTTATGAAGTCTGAAAATCAGTTGTCTGTCATTATTTTCAAACTTCAACCTTTAACAATTTACCACTAATTTGCCAGAAAACCACAATTTTATGAAAAACAAAAAATATGAGGCAAAAATCTGTACATTTGAGAGGTATGATAAATCTGTCATAGCAAAACCTGGGTTTATGCTGCCTTTCCTACAACAGTTTAATAGAAGTTTGTTTACTGTTAGAAAAATGGAACAGTTTAGATTTAAGATATCTAGCACTTTTTATTTTCTTCCTTTGGCTGTGGTCTTCTGACAATCAGTTTCACCCCATTCTTTTGATCCATTCATTTATTCCTGCTGGACAAGAGTCCTTTTTGCTTGTTTATTCCATGGAAGGGAAGAATCAATGGGAAGGGTGTGTGGTTTTGTTCTTAAGCTCCAACTCTTCCAAGGCACAATTGTTGACATGTAATTGGGCGCCTTTGTGATGCACTACCTGTACCATACTTCATGTGACATGAACAGTTGGCCCTTCCCTTGAAGAGAATTCTGTCTTTACATGGGAGAGATTACTTTGGAGAAAGGTGCTTCTGAGCACACACTTTTCTTGTCCACAATATGTCTTCAGGAACTGTTCATTGAATTGAAATGAATAGTTCCCATAGATATCTCCATTTTGTTCTCAGTCATCAATTCCAGTGCCTGCAAATCTTGCTGCAGCAGTTTATTTTGACTTATATTTATTTTATTTTTTTTTATTTGTGTGTTTTTATACCCCTCCCCGGGCTTGTTGTTCATGCTCCACTGAGGCAACGGCTCCTACAGCCATTTTATTTCCTCTTCAGGGCAAGATCTATTAGAGACTATTTGTTCTGTTACCAAGTCAGCCATGAGGGGATTTTTGCTCACGTCCTACATTGCCATAGTGGTGAGGAAATCCTTTTATGTTGCCAAACTTCTAAGTAAGGGTATGGCATTTAGGTTCATAGAAGTCATTATCACACTGTACTCCGCCTTTATCAGACCAGTCATAGAGTACATTATTCCCTTCGGTATGTACCTGACCAGGCATATGCAGCAACTAGAGCAACTTCAGAGGTTCCTTAAACCTGCCTTATGCAGAGCACCTTAAAGCCCTTTTCCTCTACTCATTCTCCTGCAGATTGAGGGAATGATTTATGCCTAGCTTACAAGGCATCCACAAACCCCACACTTATTAATCTTCTACATGTTCGTAAGTCAAACAGTATCAGAAACACGAGGTCTAGGGACATGAATTTTGTCTGTGACTTAAACAGAACATGCTGGGAAGTCAGATGTGACCCAGTGACTGCCTCCCATGGAACAGGCTTCCCATCCATGTGAAGCTGAGTTCATCTGTTACTCACTTCTAAGTGCACCCTAGGCCAGTGGATGGGGAATAGGAAATTTATAACAGGCCTGGAACCCATGTCCCTTATGAGCAGAGGTAGCTTATAAATGTCTGGACCTCAGTGTCCTATTTGGATACAGGACATCAGTACTCTTTTGACTAGACTTAGAATGGACCCTGGGTCATTAACCTATTGACAGTCTATGAATCTAAATAGGTAGATATAGTGACGGAGCGGGGTAGTAAACTTTTAACAGCACACAGATGTACGCAATAATATCGTCTGTCTAGGTTGGTGCTGTGCTTGTGTTAATTCTATATACAAAAAAAAGTCATGGTTAAAGTTTTGTTCCACCTTAAACGTACTGTGAGGCATGACAAAGAAGGATCTGGGGATCTAATAAATGGCTTCATTAAATTCCCAGTTGTAGTATTATCTAATCTGCCTGGAAAGTATTACTATTCAGTGGGTGAGCTGGTTATTCTGCCTGTAAAGGACTTGCACTGCTGTTAGGAACTGATCTCTTGCTTTGACATGTCATTAAATCATTCTTCACTCATCCCATGTCTTGTACCACAAAACAGCAGTATTTAACAAAATAGCCATATTCACAATACAAAAATATATTTTACATTTTATGTTCTCTATTTATTATTGTTACATATGCTCAACCAATTGTATACTGGGGAGTGAGCAATTTTTTTAGTACTACTTCTGTGTTGATTCTGGCAATGACAGCTATTTCAAGTACTTTCATTTAAACTTGTGTAAACTAAACTTAATCGTTTGACAAGTATATTGCAACTGATTTACTCAGTGGCACCTAATTAGAGAACATTGTTAATTATATACACACACACAAAAACGCCACACACATCAGCCAATCAAAATGCTAGAATCCTTACACACCCATATGGGTGGACCTGTACTATTCTGAAATATATAAACACGTGATCTGTAATGTCCAATCAGTGCTTGGATAAGGCCTAACTAACATCACGCATTGTAGTCTGCGTAAATTGCCAATCGATGTACTATTTCATTCATAAGCATGGCAACACATGTATGGAAGTCAGCATTGTTCAAAGATCTGTTCCAAGTTCTTAGTTCAGCTAAAAGAGTAAACATCATATAAGTGTAGCCATATGTTCCGTATTTACAAATGAAACGGAATGAAGATATAATGTTCATTCTTAGTTGAAATAAGATAGCATTTTGATTGGTTGATCTTGGTTTTTGAAGTTCCCATCTTAGTAAAATGATCTGTGGAAGGGTGTGGATGTCGCCTGAAAGTGCCTATCTTTATAATAAAGCTTCTATTGTTTTTAAGCTGTGGTGGCCATGGTACCTGTGTGTGTGTGTGTGTGTTCTTTATATATATATATATATATATATATATATATATTACACATACACACGTGTATGTATGTATATATATATATATATATATATATATATATATATATATGTATGTGTGAATATATATATATACATACACACACACACACACACACACACACACACACACACACACGTGTTTTTTGTATTTATTTACATTTGTTAACAAGGTAGTGTACGACTGGGCAGGAGCCCATTTTTAGTGGAGACCTGGGGAGAAAAGCTCCAAAAATAATAATACAATTAGTAAGGTCTAAACATTATACATTAGTAGTCTTATGTTAACTAAAGTAACTAAGAAAAATGATTGCGATAGCACAACATAGAGCATATCACGTACTGATGTGCAGATGTGAGTATTTTAACACTAACAGAGACCAAAGCAAATCAAAGAAATATATGTTAATAAAAATTGACTAACAAAGAAAATTGCATACCAACATATGTCATAGCATAATATAGGGATTTTGATCATTGCAGTACTTAAAAAAAAAATATCTGGGCTTGTGCCAAAAGTTTCAACTCGTATGGATAAATAGGATTGCGCTGTTTAAGGGTGGTGAGAGAGTTGTGAAGTACTAAGAGATCAGAATTATCCGGGAGAACTACAGGGGCAGAGCCAGGTGTTTTTGAGATTCTTTTGTTTTAATTTTAAAGGAAGAATAGTTGGGAATGTTTTGTATGTGTTGAGGGAGTGCATTCCAGGTCTTGGCTATTTTATTTGAATAGAGGGAGTCACCACAGTAGTTGTGAGACTGGGTTATTTTTAGCAGTAGCCTGTCTGAAGACCTGAGGGACCTGGTATTGACATGTGGTTGGACAAGACCTGGTATTGACATGTGGTTGGACAAGTGTGGAAAGTGCAGGGCAGTAACTGGGGGTGTGAATTATTTTTGTGGATGAAGGTAAGTTGGTATAATGTTAACAGGTTGGGAAGTTCAAGCCAGTTAAGTTGTTCAAGAACAGTGATTATCTTTATGGGGATGGTTGCTGGCAAACTTTATGATAATCCTCCTAGGACAGCTGAACTTTATTTGGGGTTAATCAGAGTCTCTATAATTGATAGGTGTGTACCCAAGAAGACTGAATGCTGTAATTAAATCAAAAGATGCTTCAACAAAGTATTGAGTGTGCACACTTATGCAACCAGCGTATTGTACGTTTTGTATTTTTTCCCCTAACAGATGTTTGTTTTTTCAATTGAATTGTACAGGTTATAGGTCACATTAAAGGTGGGAAAGGTTTTGAAATGATTTATTGTGGTCTCATTTTTTTATATCCCAAAACCCTGGTATTTTAACGTGTCTGTAAACTTTTTATATCCACTTTATATATCTAATCTGTCTATAAATTTATGTATCTAATGTGTATCTCTCTCTCTCGCTTGTGCACTCTCTCTTATTTATATATATATATATATATATATATATATATATATATACATACATACATACATACATACACACACGTGTGTGTATGTATATATATGTATGTGTGTGTGTGTGTGTGTGTGTGTATATATGTATATGTATATATATATATATATATATATATATATATATAATATATATATATATATATAAAATGTGTGTATATGTATATAATGTGTGTATATAGTTTTATATTTACATATATATATATATATATATATATATATATATATAATGCACACACACATGTATATTATATACAGACACACATAGGTTGATAGGTTGATACTAGGCTATCTGCCCTAGGGCATTTATAAGCCTAGCCAGAGTGTGTTTGGCTTTCACCACCCTTTTAGATGAGTTGACTCTGCCTCTGTATAGTAGGTCACAGAAGGTAGCCCTTTTAAGGTTAGTTTACTGTGCCTCTGTCTAGTAGGGACACAGAAGAGATCCCAGGGGGTAAACCTACGATCTCCCATCCACTCGTCAAGATTTCTGTTGAAGAGGGTCATTGAGGGGCTCTGCTTAACATGGATTGGGATTTTGTTCCAGAGTGAGGGGAGCCTCTGGGATATGAATCTGTCTCTCCAGCATGTCTTATTTATTTCTGTGCTGAGGTTCAAGTCCCTGGAACATGTAGCTCTAAGGGATTTGGATTTCCTGAGGTGGAGCATGTCCATTAATTCTGGGTTGGACATGGCTTTATATGTCAGGCACAGATCGCCTCTGAGTAGGCGGTAAGCAACTGAGTAGAGCTGGAGTTTATTTAGCCTAACTGCGTAGGGCAGATCCTCTTGGTGAGGTACTTTTGGGGTCTTTCCAGTTGCTGCAGGTGTCGGGTAAAGTACATCCCAAATGGGGCATTGTATTCAATTATGGGCCTGATGAGTAGAGTGCCCATCTTGATTTAGATGTGAACCTTTTTGTGATGAGGTGGGCTATATAGAAGGTCTTTCTAACCACTTTGGCAATGTGATTGTCAGTGGAGAAATTGCTATCTACTTGGGTCCCCAAATCCCTAATTACTTCTTCTGTACTTAATGGATTACCACCTATGCGGTAATTTGTGGGCACTTTGTTTTTCCCAAAGGGGATGACTATGCACTTTTTGGCATTTAGCTTTAGGCCATGGCTCTGGCACCAGTTATCCGTCTCTGTGAGACCCTTTTGGAGGATGCTTGTGTCAGTCGGCGAGTCGATTATGGCACCCAGTTTGCAGTCATCTGTGAACTTGGTCAGCCATAGTCCTCCCGTGTTAGCCTGTACCTCAGAGAAATAAAAAAAAATATATATATATATATATATATATATATATATATATATATATATATATATATATATATATATGTGTGTGTGTGTATATATATATATGTGTGTATATATATATATATATATATATATATGTATTAGGAAACCAAAACACTAATATAATCACAATTTAGAGACTGCTTCAGATATAGACATACCAGTTAGACAGTCATTTAATTTTACTTGGGTCAACTGACATTTACCGGCCAAGAATTTAGTTTAAAAAATATGGCTAGGCGGAATTGTGAATCCCAGATCTGCTGCTTGTTTAATTTTTAAGCCATCTTGTGTGACTGAAGTGGCACAGCAGTTCAAAGACCACACATGTCATCGGTCATTTCTCAGTATTTGACTTCAGGCAGCCCAAGTAATAAACAGTTGCAGAGATCACCAGGCTGACAGATTTCTAGTGGTTCGTATGGTAAATTTAAAGCGCCACCTGACATTCAACCATGGCGGTATGATCATGGTCTACCAGCGTGTTTAAGACCCCAGTAATCGGGCACAAATCTGAGGTAATGATAGTATTTTCTTCTGCTGGCAATCCTTTTTGAATAATGCTCATCTGTTTATTATATGCAAGGCAACTAAAACATACTTCATAAAACCATAGGACTTTACTAGGCTAATGACCCTGGGGCCTTTACAAGCCTAGAAAAGAGTTTATTCCCAAAAAAGAAACCTCAGTCAACACCTGTCACCCCTGTCCGTGAGGGACACAGGTGGAACCCCTGGGACAAAGCTGTGGTTTCCCTTCCACTCATTAAGGTTGCGATTGAAGAGGTATTCTGACTTGTATAGGAAGTCTGTTCCAGAGATGGGCAGCCTCTGGGAGACGCATCTGTCTCTCCAGCAGGTTTTGTTGATGTTGCATATTAGATTCAGGCTTTTAGAGTGGGTAATGCACGAGGAGTTAGACTTACGGATATGGAGCATCTGTAGTAGGGCAGGTTGCAATATTGCTCAGGGGTGATCCATGTCTACCTTACATGGTAATCTGTACGATACCGAGTTGAGTGATACCGGTTTGAGCCTGTCCGCATAGGACAGGTGTTGGAGGCCATGGATTCTCTTTGTGAGGTATTTCTGTGGCCTTCCCAGTTGATGCAGATGTTTGGAGAGGTACATACCAAATGAGGCACTGTACTCCATTATTGGTCTAATGTGGGAGGAGTATAGAGAAGTAATAACATCCTTTTTTCTGGATGCAATCCCTTTACTTATGAGATGAACCAGGTAAAAGGCTTTTCTGACCACTACCACCACATGATGGGTCAAATGTGAGGTTGTTGTCAACCCAAGTCTCTCACCACAGGTTGTGTACTTAGGGGGTTGCTGTTGATGTCGTAGGGGATGTGTTTTTGCCAGATGGTATTATGATACCTTTACTTTATTTATTTATTTGCATTTAACTTGAGGCCATGGCTTTGGCAGCAGTCATTAGTTGCTGTGAGACCCTGTTGCAATATGTCATTTGCAGAGTCATTGACAGCTCCCAACTTGCAGTTGTGTGCAAACTTGGTCAGCCACATCCCTTTTGTCTTTGCCTGGACCTCTGAGAAGTAGATGCCAAACAGTAGGGATCCCAGGACAAATCCCTGGGGAACTTCACTAGTGACAGGTCTGCTATCAAAGGTGGATGTGTCTATTTTGACCTTGTGGGTCTTGTCGGTGAGTCAGTTGGCCACCCACCTGATGAGATAGGGATTTGCACCAAGTTGTGTTAGCTTTTCGATGATGCCCGAGTGGGGGATTGTGTCATAGGCCTTGGCCCAGTCAAGGTAAGCTGTATGTACTGATTTTCGCTCATCCAGGGCCTTGTTGACTGTCTCAAAGAAATCAGCCAGGTTCAGCAGGCAAGATCTGCCTTTGACTGATACAAACTGGGTGGAGTCGAGCACTTAGAGATTACCTGTGACCTTGTTTGACATCCTTAATAATATGCTGCATGACAACGATGGCACCAAAAACATAGTACTTCTTTCATTTTATTGATGACATTTCAACATCAACATTTTAGTAATGATAAGTTTGTGAAGGGATGTACTTGGGCACTTTAAAATCTTTGACGATTTTGTGATGCTGTATTAAACGAGGAAAAACGTTCCAGTAATTGTTAAATCCATATTTCTCCACTGGAAGTACATTGTTATCAACAGTCGGCGCCACCAGTGACCAGTCTGTTTTTAGACACCCTGGAGATTTGTTTTTAGCAATAATTCATAGTAAAAGTTAGACTGCGGTTAAAAAGTAAACCAGTAACAACCCACCTGCCACTTGTTGAACAGCTCTTCCTAAGTGAAAATGGAAAGTTTACTTAACGCAGTCTGGAGATGTTGATGTTGAGATCCAAAGACTAAATGTAATACAAACTTAATGGAATATATTTCACCAGTTTATGATCTCATCGACCTTTTTTCTGTGATGGCTCTCAGCTGTGTAGTAAAAAAAAATTTGTATTTATTACTGAATTTGTCGTGATGCCAACAGTTTTGGACCCGTAAATTAAAAACCTGTCTGTATCTGTCACCACATGTTGCTGTCTTCTCTCTCTCTCTCTCTCTCTCTCTCTCTCTCTCTCTCTCTCTCTCTCTCATATACCCACAGTCAGATAACACTTTTTATTTTGTTGCTTGCTACAAAATTAAAATAAAGCAATGGTAACTTAAAATGTATTTTGAATTTGTATAGAAATGTTACTGGTGCAATGCAATACCAGCATGAAATAGCCCGTGGAAGGAATTGAAATATTTCCTCATGTCCACGTACATGAACAAAAATGAAGGGCAAGGCTTCCTGCCTCAAGTAATCTCGTGAGCATGCATGCACACAGCCAACTAATCGCAGGTCTATCTGTCGCCACAAAAGTCGTACTTGACCATGTTGTACAGTTGGATTTATTCCCTTCTTGCAGGTGGGATTCCGGTGGGATTCTCAGTCTCTGTTTTCTAGATCTTAATTGGTTGTCAGCGTGCATCTGCCAAGTCAAGTTCAACCAGTCAGCAGCAAATGAGGACGAGAGCTGTTCTGGAATTGTAAATTCCAGATTGAAAGCAGAAAAAGACAAATCACTCCATTTCTTGATAATCTGGAAAAGAGTTGCATCCTTGAGCATCAGTATGGTAGCTTTGCATGTCCTTGACATTCATGATGATACTATAGCAAGAAAAGTGGATGAAGTAGATGTACTCCTTGTATCCACTTCTTGGTCAGCTAGCATTTCTTGATCAGGGCCATTAACATTTACAGCATCATTCATAAGAGAAACTTACTGTTTAAGCCTAGGCATAAACCCTGAACAATAGTTAGGATTTCTGCATATCAGGTCAGATCTGGATACAGATCCAGAGTACCTGGATACAGGTTTTAACATAGCGAAACAGTAAAAAGCAACGGAGATCTTGCTTTCTCCGTTGCTTTTTTTTTTTTTAAACCTGTCTCGCTATGTTAAATGTTTTTTTTTTTTGTGACTGTCCGCGTGAATAATTTATATTCTGTTATACCCCACGACATGGGGCTGAGATGGTTTGAGGTAGTCTTGTTTGATATTAATATGGTGGATACAGATAAATTTAACATGGTTACAAGCTTCATGGAGTTTGTATTAAGTCTCCTATTTTTTGAAGGGCATTTGTTTAAACATTGACTGGTGGGGCAGCCTGTTCCTCCAGTTTAGCAAACCTAGTGATGGCACAATGGGAGTATAAATGTGTAACAATATTTGCAGTGGTTGGTGGTCGTCTAGTACCAGTTATCTGGGTGATATTTTTATTTTATGGGTGGATACAGAAGACTGATTAAAAGAATTCATTGAATATATAAATAGTTCCACTGATTTTTTTTTTTTGTAATTCACTTGTTTATGATGCTGAATGTATTTCTTTTTTTTAGATGCAAAACTGTGTAAGAATAACGTTCACAGATGTTTTAGTTCTAATTTATATAGGAAAACCATTTTCAAACGCATATCTTCATTTCACTAGTTGGCACCCTAAACACCAAAAGAGGGCTGTAGTCAGGGGGCAACTGGTGAGATTAGTGAAGATTATCACGGAGGATGAATTATTTGTTAGGGAATGTGACATCTTGTTACCCTTTCAACTTTCTTACAGAAATTAAAAACAAGGTACTGCCAAAGCTTTTTAATGGTGTGTATATATACCCTCTTACTGAAGTTACCAGATCTAGCTGAGAATAATTTGAATGAAGGGGACACATACTATTTTACCTGTTGGGCCTAGGATAGTGGTGACATGTTCAATCATATTAAGAACAACTGATGTATTTTTCTCCTCTGACTACAAAATCATGACATTTTTGGGGAGTGGGCCTTTGGTTTTATATAAGAACGATAGGTCCTTTAAAGTACTTTTGGAGAAGAAAGACAAGAAGAGAACATGTGAAAAAATGCAGATGGCTAAGTGTGCTGGTGGTTTTATTGTAAACATATCCTATTAGGTGAAAGTGTGATTATTAGAGGTTAAATAAACCACTGTCAGTGAATGGGGAAAAAAAGACGCCACAACCTTCTTTTTAGCGCTTTCGTCCAATTTAATAAAATATGAACTTCTTCAGAAAACAACACCCATACTAATTACAGCATTTAAATAAATAATCATGTCACATGTAACTGAATACACCAATAAAATGCAATCAGCACTTAATGTTTCTGTCATAGTTTGCAACCATTTAAACTACACGTCCATCTTTTTTTACAAAAGATGAATAAAACTAAATTTTGTGGTTTTATAGTCTTTGTGCTTGTAAAAAGCACTTGATATTAATCATGACATTCAGTCCAGGAAGCTGATCTGCATTTAGTAACATTTGCCATAAAGTTTCTTTACATTCTAAAAATACTTTAAAACCTCCACTAAATTTGTCATTGTTGACTCTCTCTAAAATAAAAAATGAAAACTTTTTGAAACTGGGACAAGTCGCAGAATGTTTTGCTAATGCGTTGGACATATCCTTTTTACGTATGGCTAAAGTGCGTTCGTATATACGTTTGTTTATTGCTCTTGTTGTTTTTCCTATGTAAAAATGTTTACAGGAGCTGTACATAGCTGCATAGACCACATTAGTTGTCTTACATGTGTAATGTCCCTTGCACAAAAATACTCTATTCATATTTTTGAAAATTACTGATGTAGTCCCTGTGATATATCTACATTGTTTGCATGTCCCACAAGGAAAAGTGCCAAAATTAAAACTTTTTTCCTCATTCTTGTACTGATGGAACTTGTATTAGAGAATAATTTTCTTCACATTTGAAAATATATTTTTTTCAGCAAACCTCTGGCATTGCGATGGGGTCTAGGGTAGCCCCATGTTTTGCTAATTTAGTGATGTTAGTGATGGCAGTGTGGGAGAAGTTTCTCCTCACTTATCCTTTAGCTGAAAACATCTTATTTTACAAACGTTACATAGACAATTTGATTTTTTTATGGAAAGGGGATGTAGAAACTTTTCATACATTTGTCCAATATCTGAATAATTCTACTGATTTTTTGCAATTTACTGTGTGAAACTTTGGTGACTGTATTGATTTTTTGGACTTGCATTTAACAGTTAGTCAAGATGGTTCATATTTTGAAAGCTGTATTTTTAGGAAGTCCACTTTGTTAACCAATATTTTACACTGACAGTTTACATCCAGTCTTTATGAAACGAGGAGTTGTCAAAGGACAGTTCATTAGACTCAGCCGTTTAACCAGTGAAGATGAGACCTTTCAGTGGGAAATACAGAAACTCAAGGGTTTTTTTGTACAAAGGGGTTACGATAAGGTCTGGTTAGACAGCACAATAAATGAGGTTGTTGGTCTTAGGATAAATAAAGCTTGCCCGATTTTTAAGGCAAGTTGGTGACCAAGCCCAATGTAGATTAGAAATAACTACAACAGTAAGTGATTACTCTTTGGCCTTTCCAATTCCTATCACTAATGAGATGGTATACATTAGAGATACCATCTTAAACAACTGGAAAGTAGTGTTAGGTAATACAGAATTTAGTAGAATTATTGGTGATTCTCCTGTATTTACTTACAAAAGGGTAGTTAACATCAAGACTATTCTAGAAAGAGGTACTCTGTACAGGAATGAGGAAAAATCAAGTTTTAATTGTGGCACTTTCCCTTGTGGGACATGCAAACAATGTAGATATATCACAGGGACTACATCAGTAATTTTCAAAAAATATGAATAGAGTATTTTTGTGTAAGGGACATTACACATGTAAGACAACTAATGTGGTCTATGCAGCTATGTGCAGCTCCTGTGAACATATACGAACACACTTTAGCCATACGTAAAAAGGATATGTCCAACGCATTAGCAAAACATTCTGCGACTTGTCCCAGTTTCAAAAAGTTTTCATTTTTTATTTTAGAAAGAGTCAACAATGACAAATTTAGTGGATATTTTAAAGTTCTTTTAGAATGTAAAGAAACTTTATGGCAAATTTTACTAAATGCAGATCAGCTTCCTGGATTGAATGTCATGATTAATATCAAGTACTTTTTACAAGCACAAAGTCTATAAAACCACAAAATTTAGTTTTATTCATCTTTTGTAAAAAAGGTGGACATGTAGTTTAAATGGTTGTGAACTATGACAATACGTGCTCATTGCATTTTATTGGTGTATTCAGTTACATGTGACATGATTGCTATTTATTTAAATGCTGTAATTAGTATGGGTGTTGTTTTCTGAAGAAGTTCATATTTTATTAAATTGGACGAAAGCGCTAAAAAGGTTGTGGCGTCTTTTTTTCCATTCACTGACAGTGAAGCAACCTAAATAACAAAAAAAAAACAAATCCACTATGCGCAGTCACTAGGTAGCCAACTCATTAAATAACATTTTTGGCGCCAACTCATTTGGCTACCTAGTTATGGCGTTCTGATGAAGCTTGTATTTTTACAAGTGAAAATGCTTAACCAGTTTTGCAGCTTTGGAGATTTGGATTCAATTATTAATTTTTGACATGTTCATCGTGACCTGACATTTTCTTGCTGCTCGACTACATTGGTGGGATTGTGGCTTTGCTGTATTGAATGGAATTCCCAAGACACAGAGGAGTGATTGCGCACAGTGGATTTTTTTTTTTTTTTTTTGTCATTCACTGACAGTGGTTTATTTAGTTTCTTAGTTTTGTGTGTGCTCCACCGATTTATTAGAGGTATCAAATACAGCATCAGCAGGTATTTTAATTGTGACTCAGCCCAAGTTGTTTATCAGGCTAGTTGCCAGCTTTGACCTGCTTTTATGTCATGAAAACCTCTAGGAACTTTAAAGAAAGAATATATGAACACCTACTTGAAATTAAAAAAATCCAAAAATACCAATGCCCTTTTCAGGCACATTTTAGACCACCCCTTACATGTTTTTAGATTTACCGTGTTAGATTAGGTTAAGAAAGATATGAGGGGGTTAGTAGTTGATGAACACCCATTTAAATCTGGATTGATACGGCAGTTAATGCTTTGGAAAAGACTGGATTTAATGACGCATGTTCAATTTCATCAGTGTTAAAATTAAAACAGTTGGAGGTTTTACAACATTTTCCATCTAGTATGCAGTTTTGGACACACACATTTATACATGTTTTTAATATTGATGTGAATGCTATTTTTAAGTAAATGTTTGAGTGCTCTTGCCATTTGATATCTGGTATGCCATGGTCAGTTTTTGTATCATATGACGTGACATGATTGTAGTTGCACTGGATATTTTATGACAACTAGCAGTTCTGATGAAGTCCCTTAATGGGAAGAAAAGCTCAACAGCTGTGGATACATTAAACTAAACTCTCGGTTAACTGGCACCCATGGGGATTGGTAGATGACGGATAACTGTAGTTTTCTGGTTATTTGAGAGTTACTATTAAAAATAGACATGACTAATACTGTACCCTATACTATTTGTTTGGTTTGACTTGTTCTTAGGTTGGGGAGAGGGAATTTATTTCTATCTTCCTTTTTAAAACTCTAAAAACTTAAGGTATGTTTCTTTCGGTGGGGGGAGGACAAAGTGCAACACATGAAAATTGTACTGTATTTCTTCAATATATATTTTTTCCTAGTTGCTTGAGTTCTGGTTAACTGAGAGTTTACTGTATTTGTTATTAAAGTTTCAGCTACATTTCCTTATTGTGGCTCACTTCATTTCTGACTGCTAACAGCAGTGCTGTTTTGGTTCCAGTGTTGTCAGTGTTTTTTTTTTTTTTTACCCTGCTCTTGGGTGTTTTTGGTCTTTTATCTGGACAGAAGAACTCTGTAAATGAAAAGGTAGCAAATTTGTCTGGAACCATACAAAATAGTAATTATACTTCACTTTTGCACCCAGAAATACAACCAAGGAAACTGATGTTAATTCAGTGGGCACATTAAAGCATGAAAGAATATAATTTCAGTTTTTGTGCAAAAGTGCTTCACTACATAAGGTGGAGTGGAAGAGAATTTTTGTGTTAAAGTGGAAGATAATTTTCAGTTTGAAAGTCCGAGATAAACTTGCTGTCTCTAAAGGTACTGCAAACCTTGGAAATCTAAATATCTTTCCCCCACCTCCTCTCATTCTGCTTGTCACTCTACATCTGAGTCACATCTTTGTGTCTTTGCTGTATTGTAGATTGTGAGCACTCGCTGCTGTTCACTTGTTGTATAGCAGAACTTATCCCTATCCACCAATGAAGAAAAAGAGAGAGAACCAATAAAATATGAAACGATGCAGTTAAACAGCCAGAGAGTGACAGAGTTAGGAGTTACACAGTTGCTATTAAAATAAAAAAATAAATATAGTGCCTGACACACTCAGACTGCTGCCTAGTTGCAGTTGTTCCACAATATGTCATACAAAGCTCATGTACTATACTGCACATATGGAACTGGCAGTGTGAGTTAGTTAATTCACAGAGCAGATCCCTGCCCATTAGTGAAGCAAAATAGAGACTCACTATAAAATATGTGTTTAAAAAAAACAAACACAAAAAGCAGACAGTAGGCAGTCAGAGCTTGGACTGCTATCCATGAATGGACCACTGCCCTAACACTTGAAGGCTGCATTTTGGAAATTTAAAGCTGAATAAAGTTACAGGTATCCCTTTAACTTACAGTGGACCCAGTACCATACACAACCCTTGGGATTTATAGATTCTGCAGCCTTATTTTCAGTTTCATGCATCTCAGATAACCATACTTGTCCATAGTTGTGTAGCATCTTAAATTGCTCATTTCAAGATTTCCTGCTTATCTGGTATATACTATTAAAAATTTAGACATAAGTTTGCTGTTTCGCCTCTTTCTCAGATCTTTAATTCTCTCTTTTGCTTACTGGTAACTTTCTCAAGCCATTTGCTTATTAAAAACACTTAAGTTCTGATAAGTACTACTGTGGACAGCAGACCTAACCCAGAAGAAGAATGTATCAAATCCCCACTGGGTCACTTGACATCAAGATCAGTTACTTCCATTTGGAACAGTAAGATTGACTGTCAAAGTACACTAGCTACAACTGATCTTAGGTGAGTGACAGTGCAATAAACTTCATATTTTGACAGTTCTAAATGACATATATTCCAGCCGGCTTTACTGGATTATTACAAACTACTTTAGGGTTCTTGTTTTCCCATATAAAAATTAGTTACAACAGTTCTTAATCTCTTAAAAAAATTGCTTTGGGGTCATTGGAAGTTGGTGTTAAAATAAACAAAGACCATTTTTTTTTTGCAGGAAAAGTAATATTAATGATTTTTGTCTTAGCAAGGATTTCCTCAGGACGTCATTCTGTGCAATTCTGACCATTTGGGACATCCAAGTCTACATTTCCTTGAGAGAATTTGATGACCAAAGACAGAGAGATTTTTCTTTTAGCAAAGACCCTTATTTTATTTTGAATAATCTGGTAACCTAGCCACTTTTCAGATGAAAACCAACTAAACTTCGAGGTCAATTTCAGGATCTTTCAAATATATTTGTAAATGTTAGCGGATACTGAAAGTATGACTTGTCTTGTGAGCCGTTATTCTATCCTCTGTTATTGCTTCCTTTATTGCCGTTGCTAAGGACTGCAGATAAATGCAAGCAGAATAGGTGAAATGGACACCTTAACCTGCTCCCCCAGTTAATTCAAAAATTGAAAAGTGGCAGAAAAGCCTGTTCACTTTTAACTCCTGTATGGAGCTACTGCAATATGGCCGTGCATGGTGTGTATACATCCATGTATAGTTTTATAATATACATACACACATTTGGATGCATAAATGTGTGTCTGTGTCTGAGTGTGTATGTGTGTGTGTGTGTGTGTATATATATATATATATATATATATATATATATATATATATATATATATATATACATATATATGTATATATATATATTTGTGTGTGTTTGTGTGAATATGTAAAGATATATGTTTTAGGTATTAGGTGTTGGAGAAATGAACCAAGGAAACAATTCTCCTGGGTACCTGAAATTTCAAGTCCAGCTCCATGAGATGTAGTCTTGGCGTTCAGACTTAGACTAGCTAATGGAGTTCTCTTGTATGGTGTACACAGAATCAACAGCATGGTTTTTAATGCATTTTTAATGTCTGGCATCCTCTAAGACATCCACATGTACACTGATCCACATATGTGAAAACTGGCAACTTGGCATAATGGCTGGAGATAACTTATTTATATTCTTGGTTAGATATGGAGATTGGCTTTTAGGAGGACAGCTGTTCAAAGGAGGACAGCTGTTCAATATCTTTAGTATGTCTGATATTGATGGCCATGGCTGCTTATTTACACAGTTTGGAATGGTCCTGGTTTATAAAACCTTTAGCCTCTTCCCTGTTAGTTCAGGGAGTGTAAGCTGATTGTCAGTTAGCTGCATATCTATTGGAATGCTATCACTTAGCTGCATATCTATTGGAATGCTATCCATTTCCTTTTTATCCCCTGCTAGGTCTCTTGAATTGTACTTCCAAATAATGTAGTTGACTCAAAGGTTATTAATTTAAGTATTTAGAGCAATCATCACTCTCTTAAACCATAAACAGTTATATAAATATGTATATATGCATGCGTGTGCACACATTTTCAAAACTGTCGTGATGACTTCTTCAGGCTTGGCGGACTAAAAAGAAAGTTCATGTATGGCTAAGCCATTAGATATTTATTAACTAGTAAGTTGTACAAGTGAACTTAATTTTAAAGGTAATGTAAGCTGTTTAAAAAAATGGCCACTGGAAAGCCAAAATGAGCTTGTAGTTCCAAATAATATAATATGCTGAAAAGCTAAGAAAATGTATTTCGATTGACTATTCAGCTGTGGTAACTCTGCTGTCTGAAGAACACCTGTAATAGGCATAAGTTTCCTCATCTTGTGCCAAATGATGTAGCTATATATATATATATATATATATATATATATATATATATATATATATATATATATATGTCTATATTGTTTTTTATCTTCTCTGTGTCTGCAACCTATTTGTTGTTTCTCCTGTCTCCCGATTCTGCTAAGTTTGTCTTGCCAGTTTTGTTGTTCATGGTGCATGCAAGGGGTGAGAGCCATCAGAGAGATTGTTCACACTACCCCCTACCCTGCGCCTTACTCGGTGGTATCTGACAGAAAGGCCCGCTGTGCCAGCTTCCTAAACATGGTTGCTACTACACATGCGTGACTCTCTGGTAGCACAGTGCATTTTTGGTATGATGTTCTTTACTGTACATGCTCGTCATTTCCATCTTGCTGTGTTTGATTTCTATGCTTCTGTTACAGTCCCGGTGCTACTAGTGAATACACTATGATTTGCAACCTTTGTGGAGTGGCTGTGTGGCAGGTAGTAGCTGCCCCCCCAGGTCTCCATTAGCTGCTCACTTCCACACGTTCCAGTCATCTCCTGTGCCTTTGTCTTCAGATGTTTCTGATTCATCTGGGCTGAATCTTTTTTCTCCATGAATGTGACAGTGTCAGTTTTTTGAAGGTGAAAAGCATCCTTTTCTCTGAGAAACACTTTCTTTATAAAAAAATAAGTCCAAATGGTTTTCTGTTTTAGATCTAGTGATTCTTTTCTTGTGTCTGATATGATGCTTCCTGCTGTAATTCCAAGTTTCCTAATACAGAACCGCTTGCCTCATACATTTTTGTAGCTGCTTCCTTTAGCAGAAAAATGTTTTCACTCCCCATAAAATTGAAGCATGCAAGCTAAAGTGTAAACTTGTGTGAAGGGGTCTTCTTTGGCAAGAATTGATTAACATTTAGGCAAGATGTTAACGCAAAGTCTGTTCACAGAAAACCGGCATGTCTTTCCATTTGAGACGTTTGCCTAGCTGCGACCAGTGTCTTTATTTTTTATGCTATTGGAAGATCTTTTAAATGCAAGACTGTGGACCATACATTTTAAAAGCACGTTGCCCAGTGGTGGATGTAGATTTAAGTATTTAGTTGGATCTTGGTACTGTGTCTAACATTTGAAAACTTAAGCTTTGTAATTTGGGTGGGAAACACCTGATGTGTGTTGCTCATGTAAAATTCAGTCAGAACTTGTAATTTTTCATGTGTACTGTTACTTGTAAAAGTGTGAATAAACATATGCATCTTTATAATGTGACAGTGTGCATTATACTTCAGAGTATGCTTTAGTTAAGTTGTTATGTATATATGTGTGTGTATACGTGTATATATATATATATATATATATATATATATATATATATATATATATATATATATATATGTGTATATATATATATATATATATATATATATATATATATATATATCAAGGACTTCCCATGCTAAACATGTTTATGATACAACTGCTTCAAGCTGGAAGACTTCCATTTTGGGAATGCCACCCTTTGCAGCCTTTTTTTTCCCATCATATGCTGAATGTGCTAGAGTTTGAAAGCGACATGGATTTGCACATGACTTGGTAATAAATGGTACAGAAACATGTACCTTGGTTGAATTTAAAACACCTGCAGAAATGGATGCTTCATTTTTCTTCAAGTTAATGTAATCTCGCCTTTTTTTTTTTTTTTTTGACAAGGCCATCACAGTTATAGCTTTTATTCACAGATCTGGTTATCGGTATCTCATTATTCACAAAAATTCTGAATGACATCTAATATTGTTCAACACCCTTATAAATTGTTGACAGGTTTTACTTTATGTAATTGTATGGATGATGGAGTTATGCTGTAGATCTTTCCTCAACAGGAATGACAGATATTTTGTTACCTGAAAATGTGATGATAGTATTGGAATTAAACCAAAAAATGTAGGCAGTGATTAGAAGTTTACTTTTCAGTGAACAGCCAACAGCTGAAATGATTCATCACCGACAACAGATCCTGTTGCTGGTAAATCATCTGTAAACCAAGCTTAGCATAAAGAATGTTGTGTTAGTAAATTCTTTTTATATGACCAGTGTTCCTCTAATATGCCATGTAGCAGTTTTCCAGAATTTGGGACCTTGTACAGCCTTCAAAACTTATTAATTTGCTTTGTAATACTGATTTTTGCCAGTAAAATAACCAATAAAGTAATACAGTTGACAAAGTAACTTTGGAAGACCGAGTCGTGTCCCCACAAAGCATATTCTTACATCATGGCACCAAGTTTAATAGCTTTTCTGCTGTCAAAACTATATTGTTATAAGTTCTGCAGCCCTTTGCATACAAATAATTACTAATTAATGTAAACATCTCAGTCAAACTTTTTTTTTGTTTTGAGATTTGGCTGTTCAAAGCATTTCCTCAAAACAAATATGTTATGAAACCGACTGTTTTATCACTTGGAGTAGTTTTCATACCGTTGCAGAAAATGCTGGTGTGGCTCTTAGATCTGTAGTTCTATGAGCAATTCTTGATTCCATTCTTGTGCTTTGCTGCTACATCGTGTGAACAAAGCCTGTAAAGAAAGGCTTCTGGTTAATAGTTCGCTACTTCTGGGAATGCTGTCCTAGAGCATGGCACTAGCTTTTCTCTCTTGCCTTGAAAGAGATTTGTGACTGCAGTACTTTGTTCAGAAGGCTATTATTGAAATCTTGTGGTTCGGAGTAAATTTTCACATTACTGCACAGGAAATAAAATCCACAGAGCCAACCACGACAGTCTTGAAATCCAGAAAGTTTTAATATAAGGTTAGCGCTTTCATGCCCCAATGAGCACTTATTCAGACCAGTACAAAAACTTTAAAATGCATATTGAATAAATACTAAAACACAGAGCACATGATCAAATGATGTCACCAATTATTTAAACAAATCACAAGCCTTCAAGATGGGCTTTAAAGGTACAAAAACCGTTTAACCCTGGATGTACATCAGCTTGCAGTCTTACTATCCATCTAGTCTCCCTCTGTTCCACTGTATTATTCACATCACCCATCAGTGCCCTTTGTTCCACTACATCTAATGCCCTAAACTTGAAAGTATGTGTGTCACCTTTTTCAGCTGTATGTTTAGCAAGGGCATTTCTAAAGTCTTATTCCTAATAGCGAACAGGTGTTCCCTTATCATTTTCATGGACATCCTCACCATCTTTCCTATATAAAAGCAGGAACATTCTTGAAAGGATGACATGTAGACCACATTAATACTGGAACATGTGGCCCTAGTTCTAAACCTATGTTGTTCTTGCATGATCGGATGTTATTAAGAAAAGGTTTCTTTTATACCTGCATCCCAAATGTTGACTGATATCATTATTGACACAAAACTGTTAGTAAGAAATGTGATTTTAAAAGCTATGTTTGAAGCTAGCAGTAGCCATGTTCTGTACAGAAAACCTAGTACCTTTGTTCCTGTTTTAGATCCTGTGTTATACAAATTCAGTAAGATGTGTGAGAGATGTTGGAGAATATTTCTTGAAAGGAAATGTACATAAAAAGTTTTATAACTTGGATAGGAGTAAGTGGCAAGCTTTGTTTGATTTACAAATGGACGAGACAGTTGTTTTTCGTCCAGCTGACAAGGGAGGGTCTCTAGTTATTTTAGATACAAATGAGAGCAATGTTGAATGATGGCAATGTATATGTAGTTATAGGATAAGAAAAAGTGCATGAGATTGTAAATGAGATTCATAGAGTCTTGAGAGAGTATTTAGCTGCACACTTGATTACAATAGATCTTTTCAATTATTTTAAGGTGTCACTACCAGTTATACCTGTGTTTAAATAGTTTCCCAAAACTGCATAAGGACAAAATTAGACCACCGATGTGCCAATTTATTTGGGCAAAGGGTGGACAGCAAGAGTCTGTCGATTTTATGTTGAGAAAGAGTTGAGAGGGCTAGTGAATGCCTCAAACACCATTTTACATGATACAAAACAATTGTTAAAAGATTTGTTTGTGTGGATATTAATCAGGATGTTGAAAGGATATTTTTTTTGTAATCAAAGATTTGTTTGTGTGGATATTAATCAGGATGTTGAAAGGATATTTTTTTTGTAATCCTGGATGTGCAATCACTTTTTACTTGCATCCCGAATGAAGAGTGTCTCAATTTATTGTGTGGATACTTGAAGGAAGTCAGTAATTTTAGTGAAGCCAAGATAACACTGATTTGCTCCCTTATCAGTTTGATATTGCAGTATAATGTATTTCTTTTTGATGACCTGTACTGTTGGCAGAAGCAGGGCATGGTGATGGGCACCCCCTCTGCCAATAGTTAAACGAACTTGGTTATGTCACAGTGGGAACGGACTTGTGTTTTAAACAATGATAGGTTCTTGAAATATATTTTATTTTTTTAAGAGGTTTATAGATGACCTCTTTCTTTTATGGCAGGTACCTGAGGGATTGATTCCTGACTTTGTTGAATATCTCCACACAACAACCACATTTCTAAAGTTTACTTATAAATATTCAGCTATTAATATGGATTTTTTAGATGTGGAAGTGTTCAAATAAGAGAATAAAGTAAGTACTAGGTTATATAGGAAGCCATGTCAGGTCAATACGACATTGAGAAGGGATAGAATGCATCCAGCTAAGGTTTTCAAGAATGTGTTGAAAGCTCAAAGTTTGAGAATTTCCAGACTGAATAGTCTGCAAAGTAGTTTCGAAACCAGTCTACTGCCCTGTTACAAGAGTTCAGAAATAGGGGTTAGAGAGGGTGAAGTTACGAACGTGGCTAGTGAAGCACGTACTTTGAGAAGCACATCTGCTAGACCCTATTTTTCTGAAGGTGAGAGGTTACAGGGCGGTATTCAATCTGGAAGAGCTATGCGAACTAATGAAGTTAGCTTTGTGATGCATTTTACTAATGATACAGAGATTTTTTGTGACATAATAAAGAAGAATTGGGTGATTTTGCAGTTGAACAATAAGATGGGTACTATAGTGGGATCACATCCTCCGTTTCTGTTTGTTCTCTAAAATTACACTTTTGTGTTATGATAACAGAGTAAGGAAGAGCCAGCAGATATTAGATAGCAGTGTACCCTATGGGGGTTGTAACTATTGTTCGCATGTAGAGAGTGATGATATTTTTGTACATCCGATCACGAAAAAACAACATAGGTTTAGAACTAGGGCCACATGTTCCAGTGTTAATGGGGTCTACATTGTCATCCTGTTAAGAATGTTCCTGCTTTTATATAGGAAAGATGGTGAGGATGTTCATGAAAAGGATAAGGGAACACCTGTTCGCTATTAGGAATAAGGACTTTAGAAATGCCCTTGCTAAACATACAGTTGAAAAAGGTGAGACACATACTTTCAAGTTTAGGGCATTAGATGTAGTGGAAAAGGGCACGGATGGGTGATGTGAGTAATATAGTGGAACAGAGGGAGACTAGATGGATAGTAAGATTGCAAGCCGATATACATCCAGGGGTAAATGGTTTTGTACCTTTTTAAAGTCCATCTTGAAGGCTCGTGATTTGTTTAAATAATTGGTGGCATTTGATCATGTGCTCTGTATTTTAAAGTTTTTGTATTGGTCTGAAGAAGTGCTCACTGGGGCATGAAAGCACTAACCTTATATTAAAACTTTCTGGATTTCAAGATTGTCGTGGTTGGTTCTGTTGATTTTATTTCCTGTGCAGTACTGAATTTATTTTCACAGACTTTTGCCACAGTGGAGTACCTTCTCTTTCTTTTTGTTAAAATTTCACATTAGATTGAAGAATGCTGCTTTTCTAGTTGTCTCTAATTTTTCTTGAGTATAAATACAATCGTTTTCAATCTTTGTTAATGATTAGAAGCTCTTGGGATGACTTCATTTTAGGTAATTTTTATTAGTTTTTTTGAGCTTCCTTTACTGTTTAACAGGTTGAGTCACTTTGTAGGTTGAGAAAATCGTGTTCTTTGTGGTGTTTGTTTTGAATTTCTGCCGTTAAGGTTTTGAAGTTTTCATTATGTTTGTTTGGAAGCATGGTTTAAAATTGTAAGTGTCTCAGATGGTGTTGAATGTATGAAAGCTGTTTGTGGCTGAGGTGCTGGGATCATTTCAAGTCTCCGTACAGTATTGCTACGGGCACTACTTAAGTTGAAGGAATGACTCTTAGAGAGCTTCCTAACAATGGAGGAATCGCATACAGGATTCACCTTTGTTGTTTTGATGGCTAGTGAGACAATACCATAGACTGACATGACAAAGGAGATGAGGGTAGGGTTTGTGCATGTACTAAGGGGAATGCTAATAAGGGCAATACCTTAATATGTTTAGTCTATGGTAGGATTTCTTTACTAGCTGAATGAGGTAGTTGGATTTAAAATTGATGACATTGAGAGTTTTACATATGCCAGCAAACTGGTTTTTAAGTCAAAACCCACTTAGTTGAGTGGATAACATTCAATATACTTTACTTACTGTGTGATTGTGTAACCTTGGAGCTGGTTATGTTAATTCAGGGCTTGTGAGAGCTTATCATGTAGAAGAACAGTGCCAGAGATCAAATGTTCGTCTGCATAGCTGACCTTAGCAACTTTGGGGCCCGATCTGGATTATTTTGGTGAGGCTCCCCCCCAGTTGACATGCCCTATTTACACCTCCAACCTTCCTTTCATATACAGTAGAAATGCACAGAAAAGGCTGTCACACTTTAGTGTGACGCCTACAGTACTAAATGCAGTTTAAATTTTAACTTTTAAAGAGATGAATCATTTTACTGTGTGTACACTTGATTTAACAGTACAATGCAGCAGAAATACAGCAAAACCACATTAAAAACGGCTTTTTAAAAGTGCGATTAGCTAAAAGAGTTAATAGAAAGCCAAAAGGGTACTTAGATCAGCAAAAAAGTCTCTCCTTCTCATTTCTGGTGCTGTAGTAGTCTGCAGGACGCCCAAATAGGGTCTGCCGAGCTAAAGCAAGCGCAAACCTGGGTTTTTAACTCAGGAACTTGAAAGGGGTAGAAATTAGCCT
This sequence comes from Protopterus annectens, assembly GCF_019279795.1. Taxonomy (NCBI): domain Eukaryota; kingdom Metazoa; phylum Chordata; order Ceratodontiformes; family Protopteridae; genus Protopterus; species Protopterus annectens. The sequence continues at coordinate 146,836,241 of NC_056737.1, forward strand.
TAAACTGCCAGTAAGGTAAATTTCATCGATGGAAACCACTCCTCTTGAGACAGGCTGTATTTAAGACTATTTCAGATTAGGTATTGGGAATGTATGCTTTTACTACATATCGCAATAAAACAAAATGATAGTGGTCTATATATTGTCATAAGGCATGTTAAAACAGAAATAAATTATTGGACTCTTGAACTGCCCCCATATCAACATCTTCTGTTGCCCCTCACTCAGGGGGCCTATTTGATGGAGCACGGAGGCCCTGTGTCTACATAGAGCTTCATCAGGTGGATGTACTCTGGTTTACCAGTAGATATGTTCCCACACTCCTGTGGTAATGCCTGGCTATCCTGAACCTGGATAGGAGATAGTGACAGACACACTACTTTTTTTTTCTCCTTTCCCTTCTTCGTGTTGTCTGACTCGCACTTTACATTTTCACATCCCATGTACAACAGTAGTACAGAATTTAAATACCCTTGTTTGTATTTTATTTTTTCCATAGAAACATTGTACTGTATGACATTATGACAGTGTACAGGTACACTGTTACACATTTTGCATATTAAATTCTTGTGTTCTGCTTGTGATTATTTATGGTACATCTTATCCTGAACTTGTACCCCTCTGTGCTTGCCTTTCTGTTACTTTTGTTGAATTAATATTTATTGCTTCTTTGTCTGTTATTCCACCATGATGGGCCTGGAAATGGTCTAGGTGGATCAGTGCTGCTGAAATTTAAATAAATAAAAATATGTATATTTTAGTAACTCGGATCTTACGAAGTTGAGTACTCTTCACACTGCAATGCCATTTGGGAGGTGTTGCAGACAGCACCAAGCAGATCATGCTACTAAGATGCCAGGCTCATTTGAAACATGAAACCCTGGTATAATCTTCTGACTCCTCACCGCCCCCAGCTTTCATCTCCCATGCCCAATTTCGATGGATGTCAGGAAGTACTGTACAAAAGAGAGAGTACAGGGAAGACTCGGGGGTGGGGGGGGGCATGACAAATTTCTAATCTCCATTGCACATTCTTATCAGTTGTTATCCCTTTTGTCCTTCATGAGTTTATTAATCTGTTGCCCTTGCTCTGAATGGTTGGAGTTCCGGCGATGATGTAGTGTACTGGCTCACCAGATGTGCTTTAGCAAGCACCGCCCGAACTCTGCCCAACACCCAGCAACAGGTTGATGTGACAGTTTACTCATGAATAAGCAATGTCATGTGTTTCTCGGCCCGAACCCCGCCCAACACCCAGCAACAGGTTGATGTGAAAGTTTACTCATGAATAAGCAATGTCATGTGTTTCTCGACCGCATGAATATTCATTGGGGTATGGCTAACTGTAGTAGGCAGTTATTTCCTAGCTGTAGTGGCATGGTATTTATCGATCATTTCTTTTTTCTTAATATTTTTTGTTATTTTTGTGCATAATGCCGTGTCTGTCAACGGTTATCCCTTTGCCCCCCTGCACCCCCCCCCCCCGCTACTTCAAAATACCAAATCCGAGAGCAGGAATTTTAACATGCATTATCTGGGACATACATGTGTAGATAGTTATGTTGCCTGACAACACACTGAAAGGGAGGCCACAACCTTCTCATTTCAGAGAAAAGACGTCACAGTTTTACTTTGGAAAGTGGTGCTAATGTTTGAAATGTATGACCCGGAAACAAAGCTGTCTTTTACTGTTTTATGTTAAAAAGCAGCTTGCATGAGGAGTACAATTATATGTATTCTGTGTTTTATTTTTATGCATTGGTATTCTAAAGTCACAGCAGAACCCATTACTGTTTAGATGCCATGGATGTGTAACACTAATATAATTGTTTCAGTCAACTTTTCTGTATTTTGTCTTTTACTGTCTCTTAGTGTCTTGCTCTTGAATGACTTAAGTTCTGAGTGTAGTGCTGCACTCAGGAAAAAGACATTTCTAGCATTTATAAAGTGACAGTTTAGGAAATGGAATAGGTTAAAAACTAGATAGATAGATGTATATATTTAATATATCCCTATGTGCCTGCTTCACTTAATTGATGAAACTCTGGAGCCTCACAGCCACGGGAACACTCACAAATCATATATGGTAGTTGACAATCACTGTATGCATGATGTCACTGGCAAGCCTCTGTGGCATGCCAATCCTTCAGCATTTGCATACTACTACACAGGTATTAGGCTCGTCAATCACCCTGGCCACGCCCACTCATGCACAAAACTGCCAGTGAGCCAGTACACTGCAATATCGCCAGAGTTCCTTACCCAGTTATTTTTATAGCTTATTATAGTTAATGTGCTTCCACAAAACCACATAAAACTGAACTTAATCAGAGTGCTCAACAGTAATAATACTAAGAATCTCAGGCATTTCTTAAGAAATAAAGTTGTCACACATCACCCCATTTATAACTATTTCTGAAAGATTAGTTTATTTGTATAATTGTTAAACTGCATAGGTGGACTAATGTTTCAGGTTTTTCTAGCTAAATCCCATATCACAAGGGTAACTGTAAGGATTTTATGCAGGAATAATTTAACGTAGTGACTATACTTCACATTTTGATTATGGGAAGACGTCAGAAAGCCTTAGGGATACCCACATAGAAATAGGCAGAACACTCAAAACCCTCACATTTGTTCCCCCCAAAACTCCTCTTCAGTCCATCCAATTTCTAGCTTGGTTCTGCTTGCCCCTGTTTTGTATGTGTCTCAAACTATGATAACATGGGGCTGCAACACATTCATGAGTTAAACTTTTTACCACTTTCGGCCAAATTAATTTTTTTCTGTCCTCCTCTGTCTCCTACTCTGCAGACACACCTCATGTGTAACATGTATGGAACTATTTTGCCCCTATCTGTGAATGCAAGATGCATTTCTCTGCCATATCATTGAAATGGTAAGTGTTACAAAACTGAAGTGATCAAAAGCTACCTCACATGACAGATTTTTTTTGCTTTTATGCTTACAGGTATTTTTTTTTTCCTGCTGTCTGAAGTTGACTATCCCACAGATCTGATGTTAATCCTTGACATATGGATTCGGTTCCGATGTCAGACCGGACTCTGCCGTTACTACAGTTCACGCCAACCAGAAAAACTCTCGAGCTTCACCTCTACCCGCAATCCCTCTCTCATAATTGCCTCGGATCTTGTTTGCTGCTTTTCCAAAATTGTTGTGTTTGCCAGGGCTCTCGAGTCTCAGTGGGTTTAGGTAAAAATGTTATTGTTTTCATTTCGTAGAGAGTTTTTTCTCTTCTTTCTTATTGATCCTCTAACCTATACTTATATTAATTTCTCTTTTCCCGTTATTTCTTATATGTAGTGTAACCTTTAAATGTCATAGTTGATATTCCCTTCCTGTATACATTTGTGTACCTTCTGTAACTATCATCGTAGATGGTCACTTTTTTCTTCTTTTACCAAAAAAAACCCTTTCATTTCCTTTCCTTATTCCTTAAGCTTTCTGTGTGAGTGACAGTCTTCCAGCCATAATTTTTTTTTGACATGGCTGAGAAGGGTAAGGCCTCTTCTGGCTTTAAAAAATGCCAGAAGTGCGGCCACAAAATTCCAGCGTCTGACTTGCATTCCCTTTGCATCTATTGGTTGGGCCCTGTTCACTTGCAAGAAGACTGCAGTGTATGTCATGGGTTCAGTCATTGAGTCCTTGTTGAAAGACTAAATAAACTAAACTTATTTTGAAAGGATTGATTCCCCTCGGCCTTTAGTGAAGCCTTATGCAGACAAATCCAGAACTGATGTTTCCTCCCCTTCATCCTCATCTTCAGTGGATAAGGGAAAAAAAAGAGGGGTCTGTCTCTGTTCTGACATCTTCGTTGGTTCTGAGACCTAAGAAATTTAAACACTTGGTTCTGAAATTATCTTTGGAACTGGAGGCCTCTGGCTGTAAAATACTGGTGTCGACAACTGCACCAGCACTGATAAGTGTTTCAAGCCCTTTGATGTCGAAGGCTCCAGTGCAGGAAAACATTTCTGTTTCAGCTACTGTTACAAAAATTCCTGATTCCAAGTAGATTTTTCAAGGACTTCCTATTCATCTTCTGTCGACCCTTTCGCTGATGAACTTCCAGAAGTTTTTTTTCGCAGAGGCCTATATCTCCTTCATTGTCATCTATCCGTTCCATCAGAAGTCTTTCTGAACTCTACGTGGAGAGACTGGTGAATATCTTGTGGGCTAGAGGACTTTCAGGCCCCCTTTCAGTTCTGACTCCTTTGGGTCTTAGAACCAAGCCATCCTTTACTCCATTGACCACTCCTTCTCCTCTTACCTCCTCCGAGGACTTGGGAGTCATCTGTTCCAAATCTACTGGCATTGACTGTGCCAGTTCCTGAGATAGTCATATCCTCGGAACTGGTAATCCCCCTGAGTTCTTTGGTAGTTTCGTAACTGGAGACCTCTCAAAGCCGTAACTACCCTGTTGGTTCTGGGAGGCAGGACTCAACTCCAGGTTTTTCGGAGCCATCCCTGCTACTCTGGGTTCGGCTTGAGTTAGCTTGGCTTCTGTCTCGAGGGTTGGTTCTTCAGAATGGGGGAGTGACCCCGGTCCCAAGGCAGTCTTATCAGTGTTCAGGGTTCCCTTCCCTCTTTGAGGGTCTTGGGGGGGGGTGCCCATTGAGGCAATGGAGAGGGCCCTCTCACTCACGGTGACTGTTGGTACCTTCTCCCTCGAAACAGGTACTCTGGATCTGTTATTCCACCTGCCTCTCCACTGGGACAGCGGGTGCCGAAATCTCAGGTTTCTTAGACCCAGATTCTGTCATCTTCTGACACCTCCCCCAGCTTATCCCCTTGAGGAGGTTTTTCAGAAGAAGTGCAAGAGGAAGCATGTAGACCCCCCCCAGGAATCTGTCACCAAGGACACAGATTTTGATGAAGGGGAAGGGTCCCCATGGTCACCACCTGAATGTCTGCTTTGGAGACATCCTAGAAATTTTAAAACAAAGGGGTGGCTGGAAGTCCCAAAACCCTTACTATGAGGAATCTGTTTACCTGCATGCTTTCGGCACCCACCAGTCTACCTCTTGGGTGACCCCACCCACTGATGAACTCATCCAGTTGATTTCACATGGGAGTGGAAGACTCCAGACACCATCAAACCCATCCCCAAGAGACAGGACAAAATATTATCTGCTGCTGAAGATAAACTGTTCTGGGCGAAGGGGTTGGCTGTACATGCCATGATTGTAGCGGCTGCCACAAAAAAGGAACTCTCTGAGGAGGGTTCTTCTGTCCATTTTCCCAACAGGGAGTCTTGGGCTATGGATAGATTTGTGAAGCGAGTCCATGCTTTGTTGATCTTTGCTATAAGGTCTTTGAACTTCTTGGCACACTTTACAAGGCTTCATTGGGATCTGATTGAGGAATTGTCAGATATCCTGGGGGAACTGTAGCTGATGGAGTCCCAAGAGAAAGTGGCTTTGCAGCTATCCACCCTGGAGTTTGTCTAATTCATCCATGAGGCTAATTGCACATACAGCTGAAGGGACTTCCAGAGGAGCAGGTACAGGCATAGCATAAGGAGACACACCTGGATGCGCCTGTGTGACGTTTGTGGAACCATTCAAGTCTTCTTTCTTCAATGACAGAATATCCTTGTTTGGCCCAAAAGTACAAAAGTCATGCAAGAAGTCCCGCCAGACCAGAAAGGATCTGGAACCTACTCAAGATTCTTTTTAGTGCCAAAAATGTCAGAGGACTGAAGACAGATTTTGGATCCGAGTGCTGAACAAATCAGTTCAACAAAGTCCCATATGGTTATAGTACAGTCAATACTTTTTCTGAAGAAAGAAGATTGGATGTGCTAGGTAGATCTTCAGCATGCCTTACCACATACAAATGGACAAATACTCCAGGAAGTTTCTCTGTTTCCAGCTGGGGGGGCCAGTACTACCCTTTGGTCTCGCCACAGCCCCCAGGGTGTTCACCAGATGCATGGCAGTAGTAGCAGCTCACTTAAAACTGCAAGGGTTCTGGGTATTTCTGTACTTGGACAACTGGCTGTTAACTGCTTTGACCATGCGTCAGTTGATAGTAACCAGAGATTACAGTCTCAATATCTGTGCCCATGTGGGGATTATGGTAACTCTCGAGAAATCACATTTGATGGCGGTGCAAAATTTTAGAATTCATAGGGGCTGTAATAAATCATAGACAAATGTAGCATCCCTTCCTCCAGAGAGGCTTCAGAGAATAATGGTACAAGTTCAAAAGATAATCCGCAGAAAGAGGGTTCCTGCTAGACTAGTTTTGCAAACTCTAGGTTTGATGGCAGCATCAATAACTCTAGTACCTCTAGCCAGGTTTCGTATGAGAATTCTGCAATGGCTACTAGCTTCTCAGTGGTCTATCCTTCACTAGCCCTTGTCAGACCAAGTTCTGATCACCAGTTATTGCAAGAGGGATCCTCTTTAGTGGATGGATTCTGAACAAATTCTCTGTAGTTGCTCCTTTGTTATTCTAGAGCCCATGGCCGTAGTGAGCACGGACGCCTCCCAGATGGGGTGGGGGGGATTTTTTGGGCAAGACTATCCAAGGCACTTGGTTCCCTTTAGAGGCCAACTTGCACATCGGTGTCCTGGAGCTAAGAGCGGTGCTTCTACCAATGCAGGCCTTTCATACAGCTCTTCCTCAGGGGACAGTTGCAATTCAAACTGACAGTATGTCAGTAGTTTGGTACATCAATGGGTAGGGAGGAACCAAGTCTTACCCCCTTATCGTGAAGCCCTCAGAGTGCGGCAGTAGGTGATCTCTTCCAACCACTTTCTAATAGCAATGCACATTCCAGAGAGTTGCAGTGTGATTGCAGACAAGCTGAGCAGATGCATCCTTCAGCCCCACAAATGGTCTGTGAATGCATATGTGGAGAAAAATGATCTTCTGTCAGTGGGGTTGACCTTGCTGTGACCTGTCTCTCCCCCCCCCCCCCCAAAAAAAAAAAAAAAAAAACAAATGCAGCAATTACTTTGCCCTGATTTCCCCCTCTGGGGAAGTCACCCAGACATGCTGTCCTCTACAATTGTCCCCTCAGTCTCCTGTATGCCTTTCCCCAATACCTCTAATGCCAAAATTCTTACAGAAAGCGCTCAGGTTGAAAAGCGCAGTAATCCTTATTGCCCCCTTTTGGCCTTGACAGATTTGGTTCCGTTTCCTTTGGTCTTATCTGATTCAGCAACCCTGGATTTCTGGACCTGCTTCCAGGACTTCTGTCCTATCCAGAAGGAATTGTTCACCCAGACATTTTGAACCTCAAGCTGACAGCATGGTTCCTCCAATTCCACTGGTTGCCAAGCATCCCCCCACCCGTATGCCACATCATCTTTTTGGCTCATAAACCTTCCACTCGTGAACTGTAGTCTAGGAAATGGAAGATGTTTACCATTTGGGCCATGAAAAACATGCTGTATAGAAGCAGAAAAGGGATTACTATATTTTAGACTTTTTAGCCTCTCTTGTCCATGCTAGAGCTTCCCCTTCTACCATCAGATTACAGTTAGCTGCAATTTCTGATTTCCATGATGGTTTGTATTTAATGTTTATTATTTATTTACTGATATATGTTAACCGGGTTAGTCCAACTGGGATTTTCTCCCATTTTCAGTGGAGACCCGAGGAGAAAAACTCCAGAAGGTACAATATATAATTACATTAAGAAAACAAGTACTACAAACAACAATAGTAAGGAATAAACAACTACATGTGAAGATTATAGCTGAAAAAAAAAATTTGAAAAATGTTTTTTTTTTTCCCCCCGGACAGATTCTTTGTTATTGTACAAGTGAGGGAGAGACAAGAGTGCGAGTAGGATCAACTGAGTGATGTGAGTGTGGGGGGAGGGGAGAGCTATATAAGGTAATAGCAGGGACAGGTTCTGGAGTTGAGTAAATGTCCCTTGTTCTTTTTTAAAAAGTGGAGTGTGAGAGAGCGTATGTCCAGGGGAAGTTTATTCCAAGCTTGGGCCACAGAGTGTTTATAGAGTTGCTTACCTACTGACTTATTGAGGTGGTAGATATCGAGCAATTGCTGATTACATATGCGGAGAGATCGAGAAGGGGTATAGATAGAGACTAGGAGAGATAAAGATGGACAGCAGGAAGATTTAAAGAGCATAGAGTGCAGCATGTGAAATTGGTAGAGATGTAGTAGTTGTGGGAGTTGTAAGAATGTTCTTTAGCTTCTCATAGACTTTGTAAATCATTCCTAAGAGGCACGCTTTTGTTGAAACCCCCTTTCAAAGATCCAACACCTCCTTGGGATGTAAACTTAGTGTTTACAGGCCAATAATACATTCTCCCTTTGAGCCCTCTGGGGAATGTAATCTGAAGTTTTTGTCTTGGAAGACACTTTTTGGTACCCATTACTTCTGCCAGAAGGATTTCAGAGACCCAGGCCTTGTCATCTTCTTCACCTTCTTGTCTGATTTTCCCCAAGCATAGAGTTTCTTTACGAACAAACCCCTCCTTTCTACCCAAGGTAGTCTCAGAGTCTAACATCAGTCAAACAATTAAGTTACTGGTTTTCTTTCCAAACTTTTCCAACAAAGGTGAATATAGACAATTTTGTTTTTGTCTTCACAGAACAAGAGACATTTGAAAAATCAAGTCAACTTTTTGTTTCCCTTTCCAGTGCAAAGTTAGATAAGCCAGTCAGCAAGGTGACACTAGCTAAATGGCTGAAATAATGCATTTAATTTATTTATGAGTAAATGAACTTTGCCTAGGCTCATGAAAGCGCATTCTGCAAGACCTGTAGCCACCTCAGCAGTTTTCTAATCTAGAGCTTTGGATGATGTATGTGCAGCAGCTGCTTGGACTTCTCCCCATACCTTTATTACTCATTACAAATTGGACTTGGTCTCTAGGGGAAGAGCATCCTTTGGTTCGATGGTGGTCAAGAATATCCTTCCACGAGTCCACCCAAGATTTTAGGTAGCTGAGAACTCTGTCCCATCTGTCAAGAATAAAAATGAAAATTTACAACATCAGATAAAGAAGTTATGCACTTACCATAACGGTTCATCTGTGTTGTCTATCTTTATTTATCCTCGACTCCCCTTCCTCCATTCCCCGATCTTTAAAGATGTTTTGGTGGAACGGATTATGTATCCTTCACTTATGATTTCTCAAGCACCGCTTCAATTTGGGCCTCCTTTCTACACATTATATATATATATATATATATATATATATATATATATATGTATATATATATATATATATATATATATATATATATATATATATATATATATATATATTTATATATATATATATATATATATATATATATATTTATATATAAATGTGTGTGTATAATGCACACTATATATAATTTGTATGTACGTGTTTATATACTTTTCTGCAAACTCGATCTGAGGTAATTGTGAGAGAGGGATTGTGGGTGGAGGTGAAGCATGAGAGTTTTTGGCTGGCGCAAGCTGTAGTAACGGCTGTGTCAGTTCCGAAATTGGAACCGAACCCATCTGTCAAGGATAAATGAAGATACCAGAGATGGAACATTATGGTAAGCACATAACTTCTTTTTATTTTTTATAAATGTATTCATTAGCAACTTTTCATATACCCAGTGTCAGTAAGAGAAGCAAAAGAATACAATACCTTTCTGTCAGTCTTCAAATTATGCCTGGTTTTCTTATCAACAGAACAGTAATTAGAGTGGTACACACAAGTCTTTGATTAATCTGTCTTGTTTGGTGTTAAAATCCAGTTATAGACTAAGCAACTGACTACTGTGAGCTGTACAAGATGCTAAGATGCTTGAAGTTGCATTTACTGATGTGCAGTTCATGATAGGAATTATTTATTCCACTAACTAGAATTTTATAACTACTATGGGAGCAGGATTTCCAGTAGGAAAATGCTTTACATTTTGTTGTAGTGCCTCTCTGGCAACTCTCTGGGCCAGACAGTACATAATGACCCTGTTGGAGCCTGGTGCTGGGCAGTATTGAGCCCAATAGGTCCAGTTGGCCTAAGGCAGGCTGTATTCAGCTGGAAAGGGTTTGGTTGCCTAAGTAAAGTAATTTGTATACGCAAAACATACTCAGTTGCTGATCATATTTGTTATTGGAAGTGTGATAAATAGTGAGTAGCTTGTTGTGTTTGAAGTGTGCCTTGCCGTTGTATTTTGTTAATAGTTTTTCAGGGTTAGTGTGGTAATTCTCATGATCTTTTAATGACAGTCGCATTCTGTAATAGCCAGATCTGAAGTTGTCTTCATTTGGTCTTCAACCTGTGGGTTCCCAGATCCATCTCTGACCCAACTTGGCCGCATATCCAGCATCTGATTTGAACTCAAAGCTCCTCCCCTTACCCATAGTGCCCCAGTCTCCTTCCTCCCTTCAGATCTCATTTGCCTCGCTTCATATCCGCATCGCGATCTGTGCTCTCTGGTGTAAAAGTTTGTGATAAGTGAGACAATTTTGATTAAAGTTTTCTCTTATCTTCTATTTCTCTGCTTTCTACCTCCCCTCTCGCTTTTCCGTCAGTTAAAAAAATAAATAAATAAACAATTCCCTCCCTCTGTCTTTCCTTGTGTGTTTGTGTGTGTGTGTGTGTGTACGTACTGTGTGACTGAGTGTGTGCTGGGCCTTAGGTTGGAACAATGTCTGAAAGTCTCAAACTCGGCTTCAGAAAATGTACAGTGTGTGGTTACAAGCTCTTCCCAACTGATGTGCGTTGTTTGTCTTGGGGTAGCCCATCTTCAGACTTCCTGTTCCATCTGTGCCGGCTTTAATCCCCGGGCACTGATGGACAGGAGGAACAAGCTTATCCTAAAGGGCCTTCTTCCCTCTTCTTCTTCTGGGAATGAAGATCCTGCTGCCCTGGCTTCTGCCCCGGTCTTATCCCCGACCTCTGTGACTCAAACTCCCCCTAAGAGGACCGGGAATGGAGACAAATCATCCAAGAAGGGATAGGCCAAAGAAGCAATCCCCACATCACTCTGCTTTGACTGGCCCACCAACCAAAGTTTGGTCTGCTCCGAGGCCGGAGTCTCCCTGTCTCCATTCTCCTCTGTTCTCTTAGGAGCTGGAGGAGCTCCGGACCCGGTCGCCGGCTCAGGCTTCTCCTCACTGCCCCCCAGACCAGTGTTGGTTGCCTCTTCCTCCCGCTCCACCTGTAGCTTTAGCGAAGAGAAGATAGATAGGATGATGCAGAAGTTCATCTGCACCCAGATACAGATGGGAGTATTTCCTGCCCCCTCTCCCTCCGGAGTGGGGAGCATGCAGCCCTTTTTCACCCCTATTACTCCTTCTCCAATCCTACCTCCAGTTTCGGAGCCCTTGGATCTGTGGACACTCGCCATCTAGGGGCTGGCGCCGATGGTACCTTGTACCTCGATGCCAGCTATGACCTTGAGCAGGTCGGATCCGACAGGTTCTCAGAGCCATAGGCTCTCTGTTGGATCTGAGGGGGTGGTGGCAACTCAGAGTTTGTCGGAACAAAGTCTTCCCCTTGGTATCTTGGTGCCTGGAGGTTTGGCTCTTAACTCCCCTGTCGGCTTAGAGGGTTACAGCTCCAACTATTGTCATTCCTCAGGATGTCCATTACCCTTCGGCTTTTGACATAATGGAGAAGGTTCTCTCGATTTCTTCAAGACCCTTGACTATGTCGTCTTCGGATTCTGCCCCTAGCTCCCTCCGTTTTTGGTGCGGATTCGGCCATTTTGCCATCTCAGGGACAGCCTACCACCTCTTTTCCCCAGGACACGCCCTCTTGGTAACAGCAAGACATTGGCGTGTCCTCCCCAGAGATCCCCACTGAGGAGGTCCCTCTCAAGTGTATGTGCAAAATGAGGCACTTAGACTCGCCACCAGAGTCTGTCACCGAAGACACCAATTTGGAAGAAGGGGAAGGCCCCCCCCCCTGATCACCCCCCCCCGAGGATGTCTCCTTTGGAGACACCATGGAGCTCCTTTGCCAGTGTGTGGGGGGGTCTGCCCAAAAACCTACCTTGGACGAATTGGTGTTCCTGGAGGCATTTGGTGCAGGGCCCTCTACTTCCTGGGTGTCCCCTCCCATGGATCCCTTAGTGGATCTCATTACATCTCTGGCATGGAAGGAACAGGACACAGTGGAGCCCATTCCCAAACACCTGGACAAAGTTTTGAGTCCCACTTCAGACAGATCACATTGGAGTAAGGGATCCCCGATTTTATGCCATGGTTGTGGCAGCTGCCTCTAAGAAGGAGCTCGCTCAAGAGAGCTCTACGGTCCACCCTCCTGACCGAGAGTCAAGGATGATAGACCGTTTCTGGAAGTGGGTACACACTTCAGCAACCTTCTCTGTACAGGAGCTGAATTACATTGCACATGTGATTTGGCTGCAGTGAGGCCTGGTGAAGGAAATTGCTGAGTCGACCCCTGGGTCCATGGTGGAGGACAAGGTGTTTTCTGCCATGTGGATCTGCGTTTTGGCCCCTCAACTATCCTTATCTAGGAATCAGCGAAGGACCAAGAAGATGTGGTTCTGGAACTCTTTAGAGTTTTCCCCGAGGCACTCAGGACTCACCTTCCCCCAGGGGCAGAGGGGGAGTTGATAGACACTGCCCTAGAGGTAGAGGGGGTCTGAGAAATTACAGGTCTTTAAAGCTTTTCTCGGAGAGACCCACCCAGGAACCCTGAAGGGTTGCCCGGCTACTCGTCTCTGGAGGCAGTCGGGGGGGGGGCATCTCTCGCTACACTTAACAGAGTGTGAGTCCATCACAGAAGATCATTGGGTGTTGCAAATTATATCCAGAGGCTGTTCAGTTCTCCTTTCTCGAGCCATCACCCAGACACCTCCCAGATGTTCCACCCACACACAGGGTGGATGCCACAATGGAAATCACAAAGCTGCTAAGAAAACGAGTCATCTAACCCATCCCCTTAGACCACTGCGGATCAGGCATTTATTCCAGGTTCTTTTTGGAGCCAAGAAAATGGGGACCTACGACCCATTTTGGATGTCTCCACCTTGAACCTGCCGGTGGCCAAGACTAACTTCTGAAAGGTCACCCTTCAATCTATCTTGCCCTTCCTGCAAGAGAACGATTGGATGTGCTCCGCCTACCTAAAGGTTGCGTACTACCACATCAAAATGAACAGGCGCTCTCTGAGGTTTCTCTTCTTCTGGCTAGGAGACCATCATTATCCGTTCAGAGACTCCGTGGCATACAGGTCTCGGCCTACCTTGACGATTGGCTCCTCGCTGCCCGTTCCAGGCATCAACTTTGTCAAGCGAGGGATTCTTTTCTTCTTCTAGTCCAGAGGTTAGGCATTACCATCAATCTCAACAGATCATCTCTGGCCCCCGTCCAAACATTAGATTTCATTGGGGCGCGATTAAACACAATTCAAGCCAAGGTTTTTCTTACTCCAGACAATACAAACTCTGAAGCTACATGTGATGACTGTCCAAACAGAAGGAGACACAAGGAAGGCACTACTAGTGGAAAATGTTACATGATGCTTAAAAGCCTGAGAAATGTAGATTTGACTCAGCATTATCCATGTTCTGAGGACCACTGGACAACTCCTATATGAAATCTCACAGCTGAAGCACGAGAACCAAACCCAAAGTCATTCTTAAGACCGGCAATATCATCGATAGACTACAGTGCTGAAGTCGACAACACAGAAGCAATGACTGTCAGTGTCTCATTAACTGACAAGTTGAGGCACTGATATGTATGCCACACCATTTGATTCTAGCCTCTTTGGGTGCAACACCAAAACATTACATCAAGCAAAAAAAGTTTCACTGTCTTGGGTTGACAGTGTGAAAGCATACTCTCTTCTCTGTCTCCTACTGAAAATCGGGAAAGAGGCACAAAAAAAAAAAAAACTTTTGCTGAGTTTCATAGAAGGGATAAAGAAACCAGTCAGAACTAAAATCAAACAATGGGATGTGAGGCTTTATCTGAGAGTTGACCTATATTGGTATTAAGGACTAGGTAATCCCATTCAATTCCATCCACTTTATTGGATGTCAAATTAGTTGCAGTAAAAAAAAAAACTGAGATTTCACTTGTACTGTTACAGGAGGTAACTACTTCAACAGAATGTTTCCCAGCTGAATTTGAACTTAGTTTACAGACTGTAGGTTTTCCTCATTTGTGACAGGTTTGTCTAAAGATTGTATTCCATCTGTGAGCTAATTGTGACAGGCTCTGGTGAGCACACAAACAGGGTAGCCCCCCCCCCCCATCTTCCACCTTCCTTTGTCTCTTTGCCAAGTTTTAATCTGTTAAAACACTATAAGGGCTAATAAGAGTCTAATTAGATCTAATAAGAGCTGTAAAACAGAGTCACGTTAATTTAATTAACAAAGATAACTGTGGTTTCTGACCTGTTGCAAATCAGTCTGTTGGCACTGGGCACCTTGCAGTGCAGCGTCTGTCTTGTGCTTATTGACAACCAGTTTGTGCATCATGCATTGAGTAAACATGAGATAGGTGTACATGCTTACTAAATCTAGAGGCTAGTGTCTCCTCAAAACACACACTGTCAGCACCCCCCCCACACACCGGCATGCCATAAGTTAATTTATGCTGACTGAGGAAAGGAAGGGTAACAAATGTGTCCAAGGCTGGTATGCAAGTAGTCTTGAACCATTTGCTAAGAATGACAACACAATATAAGAAAAGGTAATTTAATTCATTTGGCTTGGTTATTGGGCTCATTCCAGGGGTACCAGTGTGTGTCAGCCGGGAAGGAGATGTTTGACATTAGTGATGACCACCTGCAATGTGTTCTCTCCTCAGGGTTTCCTATATTGGCCAATCCCACCCCCAACCCCAATGTGTTTTTTGTTTAGGCTGTGCCAACCTATATTATTTACCAGCCTAGCCAAGTCAAATCTGAATGTTATTAACATCAGTCAGGCTCAGTGCGATAAGGTTCAGAGAAAGAAATTGCCCTCTTAATCCTAGAAATCCCAGAAAATATTGACACATGCATTGTCACTGAAACATGGTTCTAGTGCCGTGGTAACAACATCCTCCTTACCAGGATTGGTGTGCCTATTAACCCTGGTTGGTATGTCAGTATTTCTTTGCACTGAGAATTGTATACCAAGAAAAGGATCTTTCATTTCTCCACATCCTAGTAACTGTCGGGGAAAGATTTTACCATGCAGTTTGTCTACTACATAACCCCCTGAACCCATGACAGATGCCAAAACATATTAGTATTCCTCACCTTTGAAACAAATACCGTTATTCTTGCAGATTTCAATTTTCCATCCATAATTTGGAAAACCTAGTCTACTTCAAATAAATATGTACAACATAGATTTTGTTAATACAAATTCTGGAGACAAGATGGTGCACTTCTGGTTCTTGCAGTTATAGCATCTTTATGACAGCATAATTTTCCCACATCAGTGGTCAGATCTGGACACTGTCTTCAGTAGTATTAGCCATGAGGGCCCAACCCACCTTGTCCACAGACCCTATTGTCTTTAAAGATTTCTGAAAGGCAAACTTACTTCTGATAGATGATGACCTGAAGTGGTTTAAGAGCCTCTTCCTTGAGGAACTGGTAGCCAACACTCCTGTTGCAAATGGTTTTTATTCACACCTCAAAGCCTGATTCAAGGTATCCGTCCTACTCTAAGATTGTTGTTAAATCTGGCACTGAATCTAATGTCTGTAGAAAAGCCGTAGTATAAATATGCTATATAACTGTGTGTGTGTGTGGGGGTGCTGGACAAAAAGCATACTCTAAAGTGAACTCGGGGAAATTGAAGAAACTACTTTGGTACAAAGTCAAATCTACCAAGGGAACGGTACTCATCACTGCACCAAACTAATATGGAAGAATAACACCCATTCAGCCCCTGAGGGCATAGCTAACACAGTAGCAGATAAATTAACTTCTCCCCCTCTCCCTCAGCTTCCTCCTGCTTGCCATCATGTCTGTGCTCATCCCCAAACTTCACCTTGGAACAAGTGCTAAAGGTGCACACTTGTGGTTAAAAACCGTAGCTCAATGGGTCCTAAGCTGATAATGTGCCAGGCTGCTTCCTTGTCAGTATGAAGCAGTATGCCACAGATGGTCACTCCTGATTTTGTTCAGCCTCAGCCTATGAACAAATTTAATGCCAGAGGCATGGAGTTTAGCTGTGGTCATACCACTCCACGGTGGTGACCCCACAACTGATCTGGCAGCTGTAGACCAGTAAGCATTTTCAGCCTCACCTGTAAGGTAGTGGAAACCGTTATAATTATGGGACTCTTTTTATATTATGTTGGCAGCTTACAGTCCCTCGCCCAAAGCTGCTTTTGGTTAGTGAAAGGAAGATCCTGCCTGCTTAACCAGTAGACTTCTTGTAAAAAGTCGAAGTATTTGGTGAGGGCATATCATCTGTGCAAACAGCTTACCTTGCCCTGGCCAGGGCCTTTGATAGCATTCAGCACTCTGAACTAAATGCAAATCTTATAGATAGTACCAGTTAATTTGTTGATAACCCACTGGCTCACAGAATCTGTCAGGGTTGGAGGGCACCTTCTTCTCCATAAGGTGTGTTGTTAGTGGGTCTTCAGGGCTCAGTAGCAGAGTCACTCCTAGTTGGTGTTTGTCTATGTTGTCAAAACATGATGCCAGCATCTCTCTAAATCACTTCCAGATCCTCCAGGATATCCAAATACTTGCAAATCTTTGATGCAAGAACCATGGTCCAAAGCTAAATGCTAGAAAGTGTTGTATCTCCACCTTTCGGAAATGCATGGAACTAATGCATGAATGATACCCCCCCCCCCTTTTAAAACAGAAAAGTTTATTACAAGTTTGGACACTTTTATAGACGTAGTGATCAAAGGAGAATTCACTATGTAATGTTATTACAAAATTATTCTATCTACTCTGTCTGGTTACCAAAGGTGTATGTATCTTTTAGGTCTAAGTATTTTGCATCCCGTTTTTTCTACTTCTCTGGCCCGTAGCAGAATATAGTAACCCCCTTCTGCACATCCCAACTCATGATACAGCATGGAAACAAATTCTAATAAGAATATCAAGGGTCTGAGTTCCATGGGCTGTGAAGGACCCCTTAAAAATTCTGTCTTCCTTCTCATACAGACTCCTGCTTGGCGACCTGTGCCTCCTTATCCTAAATTGACCTAGTCCTACACAACCTTCTAGAAGTTTGCAAAACCGATAATACTTGTACAAGAGACCTACACGTCCACTGCATTGCAAGCGGAACTTGCTGCCAAGAGAGATACCTGTACAGAGAATTCCAGTCTTCCGAGAGAATTTCCTAGCATATCAAACATCTCCCTTAACTCTCTTCAGACACAAACTTTACAAGTGGATGGGTAATGTCTGGCCCCTCAATTTAATTGTGGAAAGTGATAGCAAATAGGAGAATTTGCAGTGGTTCAGCTACAAGTGAGTCACCTGATCAACTGCTTTGTTATAACTTTTATCTTAATGCCACAATGGCTGAAGGCTTGCTTGTCTAAGTCACAGATTGATGATTTTTGTATCATATATTACAATTTGCCACCCATGGAGCAGGCTGGAGAGGTTGCTGTTTGCACAGAATTGGCAGCTTGGAAATGTGTGTTTTGGAGATGACCTGTGCTGAAAGAGAGAGAGGATGGATTACTGACATGTCTCTGAAGTAAACTTTGTTTGCGTGGACCAAACTGAACTAGTATTCTTGGTTCATAGGATGCTTGTGGAAAAGAACTATATGCCATTGTAGCTTGTGATGCTTGTTGTTGAAAGAAAAGTGATTCAGACTTCCAGAGGTTCTTGAGCTAACATTACTGTGGGCAAAAACTTGCTTAGCAACATCAGAGAAGAAGAACGTTAGGGGTGCTTGTAACGGCTATTTCTAATGTTTGTCATCTGGGCCATGCTTTTTGTAGAGTTGATAATGTTCCCCATTATTGAGTGAAGTGGCATTGGTTTTGAAGTGATGCGAATGAGATTGTTTGAGATCATGGATCAATGCTGTCCAGTGTTGTGGTTTTCTATGGCCTGATACATTGTTCAAGTTCATTCTAAATTAACTCTAGTCTTAATAGATTCTGCTGTGTCTCCATTTTGCTGTGTGTTTACTGTTGTACTTTCCTTGTGTGAAGGTTTGGATTCCGTAGTTAGAATAGTGTGGTTTATCCCTCTTCCACAGTCACAGCTAAGGTTGTTTATCATGTTAAAATACATTATGTATGTAAGTTAAGAATACCTTTCTAAGTGACAGCCATAATTAAAATGTCAAAAATCTCGTCAGGAAATACTGTGGTCACATATGCTTAAATGTTTTGATGTTTCACAAGTAGAGCGTCACATTACTAATGTTCTATGGATGGATTTTTATAGTTTACCACATAATTTTGTAGGTTTATTCTATCTTTAATGAGCAATTTAACACTTCAGCAGACATTCTTGTAAATGTTTTAACTGTTAAGCTTTACTGGGGATACTTTATTTACGACATTTGCTTCACTTTTGTATTTACATTTAAGTGACTACTTTTTTCAACTAGAGAAGTACTTCGGGCACTACAGTCCTATTTTTTAGCAGTGGAAAGGAGTGTGCCAGGCATGCTTGGCTTATGTGTGTTGTTGAGGCAAAATTAGTTCAGGGCAGTTAATTTGGTTGAGCCAAAGCATTTTTTTGTAGAAGTGCTCATCTGCTCCATAGTAATATGCAGCAGTAACTTAGGGGTTGGGTCATGTTACTTGTAGAATTAAGCCAGATCACTGCCGAGGAACAGTGGCACAGCAAGTTGTGTTGTTGTCTCACAACAAGAGGTTCCCTGGCTCGATTCCTGTCTGGAGTTCCTTCTGTGCAGAGTCTGCATGTCCTCCCTGTGTTTGCGTGGGTTTCTGCCGGGTGCTCCAGTTTCCTCCCACATTCCAAAGACATGTAGTAGGTGGATTGAACACGCTCTAAATTAGCCATAGGTGTGTGTGTGTGTGTGTGTGTGTGTGTGTGTGTGTGTGTGTGTGTGTGTGTGTGTGTGTGTGTGTGTTGTATGGAAAAACTACTGTGGTAGGACTAGCCACCTGGGAGTGTAAACCTGGGCTCTAGATGATTGTCACTGTGTAAAGTGATATCCCCCACCCCATGTGCAAAAATGGGGAAAAAAGGGTTGTGGATGGATAGATGGATTGTCTTGGCTTTAACTGAAAAAAAATGGTTTGTCTATTAGTATTTAATGGTATGACCTAGGAGATTGTACAGCTTCAGTGCAGTAGTGTAAAATCTAAAGTAGATAAAAACGAGATTTACAGCATGGACATCTGGACCATGTATACACTAGGGTTGTGGTTCGAACATATTTCACACAATTTCCATGTGTTTTAAAGTTTTTTAATATGATTGGGCTGGACCCCATTCCTAAGTCAGATTTGTTTCTAAAGTTCATGAACTCATTTTTGCATCAATGTTTGAGTGTACTCCTCCTCAAACCTGCAATACTCTTAAGAATTATCTAATCCTGTAGTTCATATGGGGCTACCCATATTAGTAAATATATTTAACTATGCTCTGGAATTATTTTTTTTATTAGCCCAGTTGGACTGTCTGGGCGTTCTTATTCCACATTGCTCTAGTTTCTGTGCTTGCATCCTGTGTTTCCTAACTGTCTTTCAGTAAGCAAGACATTATATTTGCTGACCTGTATCTGCTTTGATATTCAGTGCTGCTTTTTTTTCTATTCTCTTTAGCTGCAATATTTTTTTTTTTTTTTTTTTGCTTTTGTTGCTTCTACTTCACCTGTTGGTGTTGGGTCATCCCACTTTGATCATTACTTTTTCCTTTTCAGTAACCCTTTGTTTCATGTTTTCAGTGCCTGTTGGTTACCTGTGGGTTACAATGTGTGCACAGTCTCCAGTGAACAACCTTTACACATTATTATTTATTTTTATTATACAACATGTAGTCATATGCATATCAGAGCCTGCGGCAAGATGTGCAGTTCTTTCTAGTTCTATCAGTGATGTGGTAGGACAGTAAAGTAATAAAACTAAAAGCATGTAAGTGCATGCAGGCTTGGTTTATGACGGTTGTGTTATTGCTAAATCTGGTAAAAGCTCGAGATGTTTATTGTTGGATCACTGTTACAGAAGCCAAAGTAATATGGGGTTATATCCTGCCACGAATACAACCACCGGTCAGTATCCAAAGGTTTAGGGCACTTAACATGCACCCAAACCACTGAAGAGCTTTATAAAGTCAGTTGTTAGGGTGCCAAATCTTCAGAGCTTTCTTGGTGTCGGAGTTCTCTCCATGCAGGGCTTGAAGTGATTGACTGCTGCCTAGAGGTTTACCAAGGCTAGGCTTCCAGTTTATTTTTTTGAGAAAACTTTTATATTTATGCTAGCAGTTGTGTTTTAGTGACTGTCACCCAAAATTCACTTAATTCAGAAGTTAGTTTTTGTCAAGTGTACGTGTTTGGGCAAAACAGTTTTAAAATAACTTTTTGTGTTAAAAAATAGTAGCATATATTTAATGAAAAACAAAGGTAGGGGCTGGGACATGTGGCATCATGGGTTGTCACTTATTTTACATCTCAACTGTAAAATGCCTGTCCGTTAACCATCTCTTCAGGGCTCTGCCATTCTCTTATCAGGCACTTTTCTCAGATAGAACATGGAGCAGGCTTTGGGCTCAGTGGTTCTTTTGTTACCCATCTGCAAGAAGAAAGTTTTGCAGGAGTCTTCAGTAGTTAAGACCACTCCCTGTCTTTCAGGTACTGATTGTCCAGTCAGAAGGATGAGAATTAGATTGGGATTGTATTTCTCTAGTGCCTATGCCACAGGATGGAGAAACCTCCAAAGAGGTTTATATCTATGAAACTATAGTCAAAATTAAAGAATTGCTCCAGTGGGAACAGAATAGAATTCTAGTATCCCAGAAAAAAATATGACTTGTTATAGCTGGATTTTCCTAAGCCTGCAACTCTTCCTCCGGATGTTCTTCGTGTTTGACTGTTACAGTCATCACACTTATCCTGCCTGGGGTAGCCGTCAGTTGGCCCGAATACCAGAGCCTTAGTATTTCTGTGTCGGTTGCTGTCGCTTCAGGACTGACATCAGGTCATTAGTGGTATAAAAACAGGCAGCTGACACCATTACATCAGGCTTTCTTGCCGAGGACCCCAAAGCAGAAGCAGTTTGCACGAGTGCTGGCCGGCCGCTACCTGAGTTTTTCGTTTCCGAAATTGAAGTCTGAAGTCTTCTAAAGCTAAGTACCCCATTGGGGATCCTTTTTTCTTGCTCTAACCGATGTCAGAAAAAGATAAACATTGTCTCACCTGTGGAAAGCAAATACCACACCGAGATTTCCATTCTTACTGCGTCACCTGTTTAGGCCCAGACCACGACATACCTCGCTGCCGGTTTTGTGCTTTGTTCAACGCCCGAACTATTCATCGTTGGGCCCTTATAATACTTTCGTTCTCTATCTCCGTATTCCAAAATGGCTTCAATAAGCCATCTGACTACCGAAAAAATGTAAGGATAAAGACAGAGACAGACTGCACAGGTCCAAAACTGCCCATGACACTTCCGTTAAGCTAGTCGCCAGTCCGCCAATACTCAGTGAGGTGCTTTTGCAGCCCCTGATGCCCGCGATGGATTTGCAGGCTGCTACCAAGACCCGTTCGGAGTCCGGTATGCCGCAAGACTCTTCTTGGATGTCTCTACGTTGGATGGGTCTGAAGCCACTGTTCAGGCACCGGCTTCTGAGGAAGTTCTTCACATTACGATATTCAACACAAACCGACTTCTTTCACGTCTTCAGTGTTTTCTAAAACTACCGAGTTTCTAAGGCCAAGAGTACGAGCTATGCCTAATAAACTGGCAACCCTAACTCATGCGTCTGCTTCCTTGCCACAATCACAGATGCTTAAAATGGCGGAAAACCTTATCATGCTGATTAAGGGGAAGCCAGCCTCCCCATGCTAAAAGAAAAAGAGACTTGCCCCCAGCAGCTTTATCTGACCAAGAGTCCGACACCTCTGAGGTTTCTGATTATGAAGACATGCCCTTATCTGCCTATGAGGATTCAGATGCAGAGGAATCCATTCCTTCTGCCTCCCCTCCACAGGATTTTTCTTTTGGTGAAACCCTACATACTTTGAGAGAGCATATCCTTTGGGAACGCCAGGATTATCCTCAGTCCAAAAAGAGACTCTGGGAATTTTTAGACTTACCACAGCACAGACCCTTAGCTATCCCTCCTGTTTTGGATGTTGTGGATGATGTCTTTATAGAATCCAGTCTAACTTCTGATACTTTACCCCCTGCTCCCAGGAAACCTGGCTAGTACTACAGAGTCCCTGACTGTCACAAATTTCTCTTCAAAAATCCTACTGCTGACCCAGAGATCATCTCCCAAGGACCTAAAGGAATAAAAGCAACTACAGCTAAGAATCTCACTCCCTCTGACAGGGATTCCCGAGCTTTAGAGATGGGTAAAAAAAAGTATACACTTCTGCAACTCTTGCCATTAGAGCATTTAAATTGTTAGTTCCACATGCTGAAATGCCAGCAACATACTATGGAACTTATTGAGCAAAAATTATCTACCTTCCCTGACTGTGCAGAAAGTAAAGAATTACAGGAGCTTATTCATTCTGCAAATCAAGTCAGCAAGCATACCCTGCACTGTGGGTTTGACGCCCTAGAAGCATCTTGCAGGGCAGCAGTCACAGGTTCTGAGCTTAGAAGGCATGCCTAGCTTGAGGAGCAGACCTTGCCAGACCATGTCAAATCAAAATTATTGGACGCAGCTCTGAACAAGGACAATCTATTTGGCACCAAAGCAGAAGAGGCTTTAAAAAAGATGGAAGAAAAATCTAAATTTATGCAGATAGTCAAAGATTTTTTGCAAGTGCAGCCTCCAAGATTCAGTAGGCATTCCCCCTCAAAACATTGGTCCTTTTCAGCCCCCTCAAGGCCACCTCAAACTAGACCTAGGGGAAACAGAGACCCCCCCCCCCAGACTACAGTCTCAGGGTATGCAGAGATCTAAGCAATGGAGTTACCTCCACTTCTAAAACAGGGAGTGCTAAAGCCACCCCCTTATGGAAAGAATTCACAGTGACTTCTTAACTCCTACCCTCACCTCTGCCCAATTGCTCATGCCCCTAGGAGGAAAACTTGCCCACCATGCCAAAAACTGGACCTCCATCACCAACGATCGATGGGTCCTCAACATAGTATCCCAAGGGTACAGATTTTATTTCCACACGCTGCCAACGCCAAAAGGGTTCCCAGACCTTTATCCAAACCAGTGGGCAGAGGCACAAAACCAAGTTCAGTCCTTGCTCTCCATAATGGCAATTCAGCCTGTTCCTACAGAACAGATAGGCCAAGGTTTTTATTCCAGACTTTTTCTGGTACCCAGAAAAGAGGGCACCTGGCGCCTAATCTTAGATCTATCCATTCTAAACACCTTCCTGGTGGTACAAAAATTCAAAATGCTTACCTTACAGCAGCTTCTCTCCCTATGCTGTCCAAAGATGCCTGGTTAGCCACCCTAGACCTAAAGGAGGCCAATCTGCACATCACAATCGGGGACTCCTGCAGGAAATGTCTACTTTTCAGGGCAAGATCTGTGCATTATCAGTTCTCTGCACTTCCCTTTGGTTTTTCCACTGCTCCCAGAGTTTTCACAAAATGCCTGGCTCCAGGCATTGCCTATTGCAGACAGAGAAATATTCAAATTTACCCCTACTTGGACGATTGCCTGATTCAGGCAGTCAGGAAAAGCTGTTGTAGCACCTGACATTTGTAAAGGACCTTCTAATCCCCCTGGGGTACACTATCAACGAAAAAAAATCCAAACTAGTCCCCAGTCAAAAAATTGCATTCCTGGGAGCAAGCATGAACACAGCATCCCAGATGACATTCCTTACTCCATAAAAAACAAGCCTATCTGACAGGCTACTTCTCTCAAATGGCCACCAGAACCCAGCTATCCGCAAGGAAAGTCCTGCAAGCTCTAGGGTTCATGGCCTCCTGCATCCTACTAATTCCATATGCTAGACTGCATATGAGGAACTTCAATGGTACTTAAAAGTCTTTGGTGCTAACATTCTCAGGACCTGGAAACTATCATACCTATGATACTTTGTCTAAGGAAAGTGTTCCTTTGGTGGGCAGCAGCATGCAACCACAACAAGGGGCTTCCCTTTACACAACCCCACACCACCCAGACCCTAACCACAGATGCATCAGACTATGCTTGGGGTGCACATCTGGATGGCAGGTGCATTCGGGGCCACTGGAGCCCAAATCAAATTCATCTGCACATCAACCAAAAAGAGATGCTAGCTGTTCAGCATGCTGTGACAGCTTTCAGATCCCTACTCTCTCCAGGGCCCCTACTAATCAAAACTGACAACACCACAGTGATGTGCTACATCAACAAGCAGGGGGGAACCCACTCTGCAGGCTAGCCATGACCCTGTGGAACACGTCCTCGGCCATGCATATTCATTTGCTCATTTCCTGCCAGGCAACCAAAACTCTCTGGCAGACAACTTGAGCAGAAATCTCCTAGACCCACACGAGTGGCAATTAAACCACAACACCTTCAGCCTTGTGACCCAGAAATGGGGTACCCTGAAGGTGGACTTATTTGGCTCCCCCCTACAACCACCAGCTCAGCAAATTCTGCACCAGGAAACCTCACAGCAAGACCTGGAAAGTGGATGTCTTATCCTTCCAGTGGGCAAACCCCTCAATCTATGCATTTCCCCCTCTACCTCTTCTTACAAGAGTATTACTCAAGATAAGGGAGGAAAGACCAAGGGCAGTCCTGATTGCCCCAGACTGGCTACGCCAACACTAGAACCCACTAGTGCGCAGTCGGTCACCGTCCATGACATCTCCCCCAGATCCCAACTCTCCTGACTCAGCAGGAGAGAGAGAGTTCTTGCATCCACAATTGCAGACCCCGAACCTTACAGCCTGGCTTATTCCTTGACTTCTCCTCCAGTGGCCAGCCTAAGCAAGCAGGGACTGGATATCATACGTGAAGCCAGACGACCCAGTACAAGAAAATCCTATGCTGACCAGTAGAAAAAGTATTGTTCCTGGATTCACACTAAATGAGCGGATCCAGCACAGCTCTCCTTACCTCTTATCCTGGATTACCTAGCAGACCTACTCCACAGGGGCCTATTCTTCTCTTCCATGAAGATCCATGCCTCTGCCATCTCTGCTCATTACAGCACTGAGCCACCACTCTTCTCACACCCCCTCATCAAGCAGTTCCTGAGAGGGGCTAACAACTTGAGGCCACCAAGAAAAGCCCCCACCCCTGCTTGGGACCTTAACTTTGTGTTGGAAAAGCTCACACTACCCCCCCCCTTGAGCCTGCAGTGTCAGCAGAGTTAAATTCCTCTCTTGGAAAACTGCCTTGGTTCTGGCCATCACTTCAGCTAGAAGAGTGTCTGAGCTACAAGCACTTATGGCTGTGGAACCCTTCATTATTTTTCATGCTGACAGGGTCTCCCCAAGACTAACCCAACTTTCATGCCTAAAGTGGTGTCCAGTGTGGCTCTCAAGCAATCTATCCATTTGCCCACCTTTTTCCCTAATCCTCAAAATAAGGGGGAAAGGATCCTGCACTCTTTAGATGTGCACAGATAGCTCAGATTCTACCTTGATAGGACTAAGCCCTTTAGGAAGTCTGACCAGTCACTAGTCAGCTTTGCACCAGGGGCAGAAGGCAAGGCCATATCTAAACAAACCATCTCCAAATGGATAGCACACTGTATCCATTTCTGTTACAAACACCATAGGAAACCACCCTCTCAGGGGGTCAGAAATCATTCCACTAGGGCAACTTCAACCTCTGCAACACTTACCATAAATGTAGATGTTTGAGTGTATTCACTGTTGCAGTCCTGGTTTCCCACCCTCCAGCCCCCCTGTCTCTCTCTCTTCCTCACCCCTTACAGGGCTATTGGTATTTACTTTTTACTGGTGGTGTTTTTCCACCATAATGTAGCTCCCTATTTGGGGGCTCCTGACATTTGAGGCAAGAAAAACTGATGTAATGGCGTTGGCTCCCTGTTTTTATACCACTGACGACCTGACATCAGTCCTGAAGCGACAGCAACCGACACAGAAATACTAAGCCTCTGGTATTCAGGCCGACTGAGGGATACCCCTGGCAGGATAACCCAAGTGTGATGACTGCAACAGTGAATATACTTGAACATCTACATTTATGGTAAGTGTACACAACTGTACTTTCTGCCAGCATTAGAAGATATTTTCTTGATGGCCTGCAGTACGTCTTACAGTCAACCTCCTGCTTTTAAAGATCTGATAGATTGTATAAGACCCCCGACCTACAAATATCTATATTTTCTAAACCTGGGTTAGACATTGCACTTACTTAATTGGCCAAACCATCTATTGCCAAACCTCTTGTGAGTGCTTACTCTACCCCTCTGGCAAAGATGGGAAAGCTTTTTGATAAGAAAGTCTTCTACTTTAATCTTCAGAATTATCAGGCTTGCTTCTTTTAGAAAGTATGAGAATGTTAACATCTAACACCTCTTTTGAGATTAAAGCAACTCTGATTTTCTTCAGTTGCTACTGTTTCATTGGTAACCAAACATTGTATCTGAAGTGATGTTCTTCGTGTTTCACTGTTGCAGTCCTCACCTGTGGGTTATCGCTGCTGTGGTAGCCCTCTGCGTTGGCTGCTGTCGCCTCTAGTCTGACATCAGGTCGTTAGTGCTATCAAGCAAGGCAGTCGACGTCATTACATCATTCTTTCTTGCCGTGGAGTCCATAGCAGAAGCAGTTCGCAAGAGTGCCGGTTGGTCGCTACCAGAGTTTGAATTTCAGCTGAAAATGTCTAAAGCTAAGTACCCCGATGGGGACCCTTTTTTCTTGCACTAACCGATGTCCGAAAAAGTTAACAATTGTCTCGCCTGTGGAAAGCAGATCCCACACCGAGACTTTCATTCGTACTGCGTCACTTGTTTAGGCCTAGACCACGACATCTCCCGTTGCCGGTTCTGTGCCCTCTTTAACGTGAGAACCATTCATCATAGAGCTCTTATTGTAGACAGGTATTTTCGTGTTCCGTCTTCGCATTCCGAAATGGCATCTGTCATCCAACAGTCAGTGGACATTCCAAAAAAATGCAGAGATAAAGATAAGAGACAGATCATACAAGGTCTAAGCCTTCTGATGACTCTTCCATTAAGCAGGTCGTCAGTTCTCCGGAATTCAGTGAGATGCTTTCGCAGCCCCTGATGCCTGATTCGATATCTACGCAGATCTCTACAGAGACCCTTTCAGAGTCCGGTATGCAGCAGAAATCTTCTTCGTCTTCCGAGCCTTTGGCTGTCTCTGCCTCTGTTGGGTCCGGAGCCGCTACGCAGACACTGGATTCCGAGGAGGCCTTTTGCACTACCAGATCTAGACAAAAAACGACGTTTTCTCATCCGACTACCGTTTCTCTCAGACCGACTGATACTCTTAGGTCTAGAAGCCAGGCCACTCCTAGAAAATCTGCTTCTAGCCACCATCTTGCCCCTGCTCCGCCACTCCAAGCACAAATGCTTAAAATGGCGGAGGATCTCATCTCCCTTATCAGGGGTAGTCAGGCCACAACTTCTAAAAGGAAAAGACACCCTTCTCCAGAAATTATGACAGAACAGGATTCTGAGGAATCTGACTATTCAGATTTTGAAGAGGAACAACCGACTGCTTATGAGGATTCAGATGCAGAGGAATCCATCCCTTCTGCCTCCCCTCTAGATGACCTTTCCTTTGGAGAAACCCTTCACACCCTCAGGGAACATTTGAAATGGGAATCTCAGGATTTCCCCCAGTCTAAGAAAAGACTGGACCTGCCCTAGCACAGACCCCTGGCCATCCCCCCTATTTTAGAAGTGGTGGATGATGTTTTTCATGAATCCTGCTTAGCCCCTGACGTCCTACCACCTGCTCCCAGTAAACCTAACAGGTATTACAGGGTACCAGATTCTCACAAGTACCTGTACAGAAATCCTGTTGCAGACCCAGAGTTCATTACACAGGGTCCTAGAGAAGCTTAGACTAGTTCTGCCAAGAATCCTATTCCTTCTGACAAGGATTCAAGAGCTCTGGACAGATGGGGTAAAAAAGTATATACCTCTGCAAACTTGGCTATCGGAGCACTCAGCTGTCAGTTCCATATGTTAAAATATCAACAACACACCTTGGAACTATTAAAACAAAAGATATCAACCTTTCCTGACTGTGCCAATTTGAAAGAGCTAACAGATTTACTGCACTCTACTTGTCAAGTGGCCAAACACTCATTATACTGTGGATATGACGCCCTAGAAGCCTCAAGCAGGGCAGCAGTGTTAGGCTCTGTCATTAGGAGACATGTATGGTTGAAGGAACAACCTCTTCCTGATCATGTCAAGTCTAAGCTAATTGATGCATCCCTGGATAAGGACCGCTTGTTTGGAGTAAAAGCAGAAGAGGTGCTTAAAAAGAAGGAAGACTAAGCAAAATCTATGCAACCAGTCAAATATTTCTTTCGGGTTCAACCGGAACTTTCCCTCCAAGCACTGGTCCTTCCCAGCACCTAGCAGACAGGGCCAAGGTAAGCCCCGTAGGGACCGACCATCCATGCCCCTATCCCAGGCCCAGCAGAGAAGCAAACAGTGAACCACTTCTGCCTCACAGGCAGGGAGTTCTAAGTCACCCATCTGTGGCAAAAACTCCCAATGACTCTCTCTTGCCCCTCTGCCTTCCCTTCACTCACCAAAAGCTAGGAGGAAGGCTCTCCCTCTGCAAAGAGAATTGGCTTTCTGTAACAAAGGACCAATGGGGCTTAAAGATAATTTTTCAGGGTTACAAATTCTCTTTCAGCGAACTTCCAGTTCCAAGAGGGTACCCAGACTTTACCTCCAAATCAGCGGGCAGAGGCATTGAAACCGGTCCAAACTCTCATATCCCAGGGGGCAGTAGAACCTGTCCCCTCAGATCAAACAGGCAAAGGCTTTTATTCCAGACTATTCTTTGTTCCCAGAAAAGAGGGCACTTGGTGCCCCATCCTGGATCTATCCATTCTGAACACCTCCCTGATGGTCCCCAGATTCAAATCGCTAACTTTGCAGCGGCTACTGCCTATGCTGACAAAAACTGCCTGGTTAGTGACCCTAGACCTAAAAGATGCTTACCTCCACATCCCCATAAGGGAATCCTGCAGGAAATTCCTGCATTTCAGAGCAGGCTCACAACACTTTCAGTTCTCTGCACTACCCTTTGGCTTATCTACTGCACCCAGAGTATTCACCTAATGCTTGGCCCTGGCCATAACATTTTGCAGACAGAGAAATATACAGATTTACCTTATCTGGATGACTGCCTCATTCAGGCAGAGTGCAAAGAAAAGCTGCTCCAGGACCTCCTCTTTGTCAATACCCTCCTAACTTCCCTAGGGTTCACCATCAGCGAGAAGAAATCAAAACAAACACCCTCCAGGAAGATCATTTTCTTGGGAGCACCGCTGGACACAGCATCCCAAATGATTTTCGTATCCCCAGAAGAGCAGAGCTTTCTGCCTCTCTACTTTACTTTACCCAGCTGGCTTCCAGAAGCCACCTCACTGCGAGGAAGTTCCCACAAGCCCTGGAGTACATGGCATCTTGCATCCTTCTAATTCCTCTGGCCAGGCTTCACATGAGAAAACTTCAGGGGTATCTGAAGAACATTTGGTGTCGGCACTCTCAGCCTCTCGACACCTCTCTCCCTCTGATCTCTGTTGGGCAGGGGCTTGTGCCAAGAACAAGGGCCTTCCCTTCATCCTTCACCCTACCGGCAAGACCATCATCACCGACGCCTCAGACATTGCTTGGGGCACTCCCCTAGCAGGCAGGTGCACCCAAGGTCTTTGGGATGCCCAGCACCTTCCCTTACACATCAGTCAGAAAGAAATGATGGCAGTACAAAAGGCTCTGACATCATTCAAACCCCATCTCAGGCCAGGGGTCCTCTTTATAAAAACAGACACCACCACAGTAATGTGTTATATCAGCAAACGGGGGGGGGGGGGCAAATCTTACCCACTCTGCAGGCTAGCCATGAACCTCTGGCTGACAGCCGCCTCCACAGGTCTACACCTAATTGCCTAATACCTACCAGGGGTCAACAACACCCTGGCAGACCACCTATGCAGAAACTTACTGGATCTCCATGAATGGCAGCTCCACGGAAAAATCTTTCTACAAATCACTCAGAAGTGGGGGACTCCGGAGGTGGATCTCTTTGCTTTGCACCTCAACCACCAGCTGAAAAAACTCTGTACTGGGGAGTATCATCACCTAGCGTGGAAGGTGGATGCCTTGACCTTCCCCTGGAACTCCCTCTTTGTGGATGCATTCCCTCCTCTGCCTCTTCCCAAGGTACTGATCAAAATAAAGGAGGAAAGACCAAAAGCCATCCTTATTGCTCCAGATTGACCCAGACAGCTTTGGTACCCCTTACTGCGCAGCATGACTTTACACCCCCCCCAGGCAGCTTTCCTGATCTCAAACATCTTGACCCAGGTGGGAGGGGGGTACTGCACCCAGACTTACAGACTCTCAATCTTTCAGCATGGCTAATACTTTGGGCAAACAAGGGGCCCCTGTTAAGCAAACAGGTCCTGGACATTATCACAGAGGCCAGAAGGCCCAGCACCAGAAAATCTTACGTAGGGAAATGGAAACGATTCTGCTCCTAAAGCCAGTCCAGAGGGGCCAGTACCTCACATCCTTCCATCCCCTCTTATCTTGGACTACCTAGCTGAGTTACGCAGTAGTGGCCTCTCCTTCTCTTCTATTAAAATCCATGCCTCAGCCATTTCAGCTCATTTCGATTCAGACCTACCCCTCTTCTCACATCCTTTGATTAAACAATTCCTCAGAGGGGCTTCTATTATCAGACCTCCCAGAAGGCTTCCCACACCAGCCTGGGACCGGAATTATGATTTACAAAAACTAACCTTACCTCCATTTGAACCTGCTGCTTCAGCAGAATTGAAATACCTCTCCTGGAAGACTGCTTTCCTACTAGCTATCACCTCAGCCAGAAGGGTTTCAGAACTTCAGGCACTCGTGGCTGTTGAGCCTTTCAGCATTTTTCCATGCAGACAGGGTCTCCTTGAGGACTACCTCTCCTTTATGCCCATGTTGGTATCTGATGTGACCCTCAACCAGGCCATACATCTACCCACCTTCTTTCCTAAATCTCAAAACAAGGGGGAAGGAATTCTGCACTCACTAGACATGCACCGACAACTCGGGTTCTACCTGGTTCGTACTAAGCCCTTCAGAAAAACAGACCAAATTCTTGTCAGCTTTGCCTCAGGGCCAGAGGGGAAGCCCATTTCCAAGCAAATAATTTCCAAATGGATATAGCACTGTATCCATTTCTGCTACAGACTACATGGGAAATCCCCCCCCCCAGTCTGTTTGTACCCATTCCACTAGGGCAGCCTTCACTTCCACAGCCTTCCTCAGAGGAGTCCCCACCAGGGACATCTTGGAAGCTGCCACCTGGACTTCTGTCCATACCTTTACAAAGCATTACCACCTACCTCTTTTTTTCTAAGTCTATGTCAGGGTTTGCCTCTGCAGATGTTCTTCGTGTTTCACTGTTGCAGTCATTACATTTGGGTAATCTGCTGGCAGGTTGCCCTCAGTCGGCCTGAATTCCAAAGTCTTGGGTCCTGCGTCAGTTGCTGTTGCCCCTTCTCTGACGTCAGGTCGTCAGGGTATAAAATATGCAGCCAACGCCATTTTCTTCAGTCTTTCTTGCCGCGCGGTGCCCGAAGCAGAAGCAGTTCGCAAGTGCCGGTCGGCCGACTCCTGAGATTTTCGTGTTCGAGTTTCAGATCCGAAGTCTTCATTAAAAGCTAGTACCCCAATGGGGAAACATTTTTTTCTTGCTCCAGACTGATGTCAGAAAAAGTTAATAATTGTATTTCTTGTGGGAAGCAAATACCTCATAAGGACTTTCATTCTTACTGTATTCCTTACCTAGGCCCTGACCACGACGTTTCAAGTTATTGGTTTTGTGCTAGATTTAACCAACGCACTATTAAGCGTCAGTACGATTTTGCACGAAGCTATTTTGGGGGCAGATTTAATTATACAATGTCATCAGGTAGCCATCCGACTGCCGGAGTTCACAAAAAACACAAAGAAAAAGACAGGCAACCGAGGTCCAAAGCCGACGACAAAGCTTCTACTAAGCCAGTCGCCGGTTCGCCGGGTCTCAGTGAGGCACTTTCGCAGCCCCTGACACCCACTACTTTAGAGTCGCAGGCCGCTACCGACTCCCACGTG
Organism: Protopterus annectens; assembly: GCF_019279795.1. Lineage (NCBI taxonomy): Eukaryota > Metazoa > Chordata > Ceratodontiformes > Protopteridae > Protopterus > Protopterus annectens. The sequence goes on from NC_056737.1 coordinate 146,868,581, forward strand.
AAGTTGGTCAGGCCGCTGGAAACTCAAGGTATTGGAGCCTCGGAGACTATTCCCTCAGATGAGTCCGGAGCCGCTAGGCAGGCATCGGCTTCTGAGGGTGTATTCAGACCTAAACAATTATACATTAAACCGACTTCAACTTCAAAGGCAATGACTAAAGCACCTTTAAAAGCAAAGAAGCAAGTTCACTATCCACATGGACAGGCCTCCATGCCCAAAAAACAGATGCTCAAAATGGCCGAAGACTTAGTTACCTTGATCAGGTGTTCCCATCCCCCTCCTGATAAGAGGCCTAGGCAAGAGACAGACTATGAATCTTCAGATCAGGTTTCCATTTCCTCCAATTCCTCTTCTGATCAGGAATATTCTCTTCCCCCCTATGAGGATTCTGATGCTGAAGAATCTATTCCTTCAGCTTCTCCTCCTGGGGACTATTCCTTTGGGGAAACCTTGCATACCATGAAGGAACATTTCCACTGGGAGAGCCAAGATTTTTCAGTATCTAAGAAGCTCAGGGACTTCCTTCTACTACCTCAACACAGGCCTCTAGCTATTCCACCTGTGTTAGACATTGTAGATGATGTGTTTTCAGAGTCTAGTCTGACCCCTGACTCCACCTCCGGCTCCTTTTAAGCCTGACCGATACTACAGGGTTCCTGACTCGCATAAGTTCCTTTTCAAAAACCCTGCTGCAGACCCAGAAACTATTTCTCAGGGTCACAAAGGGGTTAAAGCTTCCACTGCAAAAATCCTACCCCCTCTGACAGAGATTCTAGGGCACTGGACAGACGGGGAAAAAGATTTACACATCTGCTACCTTGGCTATAAGGACTTTAAACTGCCAGTTTCATATGCTCAAATATTAGCAATATGTCATGACACTGCAGAAAATTTTGGTAAATTCTGAATGTGCAGACAACAAAGAAATGCAGGATTTATTGCATGCAGCTGAACAAGTTGGAAAGCATACTTTGCAATGTGGTTTTGATTCTCTGGAGGCCTCCTGCAGGGCCGCTGTTATGGGTTCTGTAATTAGGAGGCATGCTTGGTTAAAGGAACAAAGTCTGCCTGATCATGTCAAAGCTAAATTATTAGATGCACCATTACAGCATGATACCTTGTTTGGTGTTAAGGCAGAAGAGGTGTTAAAGAAAATGGAGGACAAAGCTAAATCTATGCAAACGGTCAAAGATTTTTTTACAAGTACAGCCACCTAGGTTTAGCAGATACTGGCCTACAAAGAATTGGTCCTTTCTAGTGTCAGACCTCAAAGGGGCAGATCCAGATGCCCTAAAGGCAGATCCCAGCTGCAAGGTTCGTACAGGTCTAAGCAATGGGGTGCTTCTACCTCCAAAAGTGGAGAAGACAAATCACAACCATACAGGAAACAGTCCCAATGACTACCCCCTGCCTGCACCAAGCACTTATCTACTGGCAGCACCCTTAGGGGGAAAAATAGCACTTTTTTGTCAAAATTGGCACATTATAACCCAGGACAAATGGGTTCTAGACATAGTGTTACAAGGCTACAAGTTTCACTTCCATACCCTGCCAAGGGCAAACGGTTGGCCAGACCTGCCAAAAAATCAATGGGCAGAGGATCAAAAACAAGTCTCATCCCTCATGGACATGGGGGCTATTCAACAAGTGCCACAGCAAGAGCAGGGACAAGGATTTTACTCAAGACTGTTCTTGGTTCCCAGAAAGGACAAAGCATGGAGGCCAATACTGGACCTATCTATTCTAAACACTTTCCTGGATGTACCAAAATTCAAGATGTTGACCTTACAGCAGCTTCTGCCCATGCTGAGCAGAAAGGCTTGGCTCGTCACTTTAGACCTAAAAGAGGCATACCTGCATGTCCCAATCAGACAATCATGCAGAAGATACCTCGGATTCAAGGCTGGTTCAAAGCATTACCAATTCTCTGCACTGCCCTTTGGCTTATCTACTGTGCCCAAGGTCTTCACAAAGTGCCTGGCACCAGTAATTGCTTTCTGCAGACAAAGAGGAATACGAATATATCCTTACTTGGACGACTGCCTCATTCAAGCATCTGGCGTTAGTGAAAAGACTTTTAACATGCCTAGGATACACAGTCAACGAAAAGAAATCAAAACTAGTACCCTCTCAAGAGAAAATATACCTGGGTGCAAGCTTATATACAACTGCCCAGATGGCTTATCTCACGCCAGACAAACAACTGACTACCTATTTCAAGGAAATGGCAACAAAGGCCCAGTTATCTGCAAGAAAAATTCTGCAGGCTTTGGGCTTCATGGCATCCTGCATCCTATTAATTCCATATGCAAGACTACATATGAGGAAACTTCAATGGTACCTAAAAAGTGTCTGGACACAACATTGCCACAGCCTGGAAACAATGATTACTCTCATTCCCTGCCTGCAACAGGAGTTTCGATGGTGGGCAAAGGCTTGTCACCAAAACAAGGGACAGCCATTCTCACTTCCCCCAGCCAGGCAGAACCTAACAACGGATGCATCAGATTATGCCTGGGAGGCCCACATGGCAGGAAGAGGCATTCAGGGCACTTGGTCCACAAATCAAATGCATCTACATATCAATCAAAAAGAGATGCTAGCTGTTCAAAATGCCCTGACAGCCTTCAAGGACCTAATTCATCCGGGACAACTACTGATAAAGACGGACAATACCAAGGTCATGTGGTACATAAACAAGCAGGGGGGCACGCATTCTTACCCCCTTTGCAGACTAGCCATGGCTTTATGGGACACATCATTGACTTACCAAGTTCATCTGCAGGCACAATTCCTGCCAGGAAAGGGCAATACTCTGGCAGACAAACTACGAAACCTCATGGATCCTCACGAGTGGCACCTGGATCCACAAGTCTTCAGCATGATAACAAGGAAATGGGGACGCCCGGACATAGATCTATTTGCCTCCCCTCACAACTAAAAAGATTCTGCACAAGGATTTATCACAGACGAGCATGGAAAGTGGACGCCTTATCTTTCAACTGGAAAAACCTATCAGTATATGCCTTTCCTCCACTGCCTCTCCTGCCCAAGGTACTCCTAAAGGTGAGGCAGGAGAAACTAAAAATGATTCTGATTGCCCCAGACTGGCCCCGCCAGTACTGGTATCCGATCTTAAGGAACTTGTCTCAATGCCCAGCCTGGACCTTACCTCAAATACCTCACCTCCTGTCCCAACAAAACAATCAGATTCTGCACAGCCAACTCAGGACTCTAAACCTGGCAGCATGGTGGATAATGTAGCCATACAAAGCACACCTCTCAGTAAAGCTGTGATGGATGCCATTTTGGAAGCCAGAAGTCCTAGTACTAGAAAATCCTATGCTGGAAAATGGAAGAGATTTTGTGCTTGGAACCAAGCTCAAGGAACTGACACAGCTGTACCAAACATTCCTCAGATTTTGCAATACTTAACTGAGATACAGGACATTTCCTATCTTTTTCATCAATTAAAATTCATGCCTCTGCCATTTCAGCTCATTACAATACAGCCACCGCTCTTTTCTTATCCTTTATTAAGGCAGTACCTCAGAGGAGCCAAAAATTTAAGGCCTCCAAGGAGACCGCCAATGCCTGAATGGGACCTCAGTTATGTCTTGGAAAAAACTCACCCTACCTCCTTTTGAGCCAGCTGCTACTGCGGATATAAAGTTCTTATCTTGGAAAACAGCTCTGCTCCTAGCAACAACTTCTGCAAGACGTGTGTCAGAGCTACAGGCTCTCATGGCTGTGGAACCTTTTATCATTTTTTTATCCAGGCAGGGTCTCTCTGAGGACAAACCCTGCATTTATGCCTAAGGTAGTGTCCAGTGTAGCCCTTAACCAAACTATTAATTTGCCAACTTTTTATCCAAATCTACAGAACAAGGGGGAGAAAATTCTGCATTCTTTGGACGTACACAGACAACTTAGATTCTATTTGGACAAAACTAAAGTTTTCAGAAAGACAACAATTACTAGTGGCATATGCTGCAGGATCACAAGGAAAGGCTATCTCCAAGCAGACTATTTCAAAGTGTATAGGTCACTGCATTTGTTTCTTCTACTCTCAGCATGGCAAGCCAGTGCCTAAGGGCATTAGGCCACATTCAACCAGAGCTGCAGCCACTTCGGCAGCCTTTCTCAGGGGAGGACCAACCAAAGACATTTTAGAGGCTGCTACTTGGAGTTCAGTGCACACCTTTACAAATCATTACAATCTGCCACTTTACTCTAAATCCAGAGCAGGCTTTGCCACTGCAGTTCTGAAGGGCCTCATAGCCGCTCCTAATGTTGTTTAGCTCCAGCCCCCCAACCATAGCTTTGGGACTCTACCCAAATGTAATGACTGCAACAGTGAAACACGAAGAACATAGTACAGTTGTGTACACTTACCATAAATGTAGATGTTCGAGTGTATTCACTGTTGCAGTCCAGGTTACCCAACCCGCCATCCCCCTTATTTCTGCTGGAACTTATCTTTACTTCTCTGATCTATACAACCTATGTGGTGTATTTGCTTGTAAATGAAGGTAAAGTTTATTTTGGTGCATGTATGTTTTATATATATATATATATATATATATATATATATATATATATATATATATATATATATATATATATATGCCCTTTTGGGGGCACCTGACATCTGGGGCAAGAAAAACTGAAGAAAATGGCGTCGGCTGCATCTTTTATACCCCTGACGACCTGACGTCAGGGAAGGGGTGACAGCAACCGACGCAGGACCCAAGACTTTGGAATTCAGGCTGACTGAGGGCAACCTGCCAGCAGGATTACCCAAATGTAATGACTGCAACTGTGAATACACTCTAACATCTACATTTATGGTAAGTATACATAACTGTACTTTCTTTTGACTGCTGATGCTGTACTCAGCGGAGATGCTGCTAGATCAGTAATCGGGGTTTCTTAGTTCACAAAATTTACTTGAGAATGGCAAATTGGAGAGCTTGAATTCTTAGTGGGATATTGTTTGGCCTCTCATGAAGACTTTTCCTCCTCAGGGCAAAGTAGACCTATACAAGGAACATTTTTTGATTTTCTCCAACCTCTCTCTGACTTCAGCCAGGGAATTTCTCAGGATTCTGGGTTTCATGGCCTCTATAATTCTAATGATTCCAATTTCCAGACTTCCTAAGAAAAAAATCAGTGTTTCCTCAAATCTGCTTGGACCCAACACCAGCACCCACTTTCTTTTCAGATTCCACTGTTTTTTTTTAAGGGAGTTACTTTGGTGAGTGGACCAGTTCTCCATCAACCAAGATTTCCTCCTCCTCCCTTCCAAAGCCTACTCTGTCTGTAATCAGTTTTGTCTTAGATTTTGTTTGGGGAACTGTGAAAATTCAGGGGCTGTGGAAACAAATGGGACAGACTAAAACACACAAATATCAAACAAATAATGACAGTAATAAATAATGTCAGATCTCTACGTTCCCTTTAGTCTCTGGGAACTCTGTTAGTATTTGGACAACAGTAGAGTGATGTGGTACATAAACTGGGGGAACTGGATCATATCCCCTTTGCAAACTAGCTGTTTTAGCCTGGGAACTAGCAGCTCATCTCAGCCTTTCCCTTCATTCTACCTATATTCCATCAGATCAAAACGTCATTGCAGACAAGATGTGCAGGTCCAGTTCAGACCCTCTGGAATGGAAACTGAATCCAGGGGTCTTGCAGGCACTGATCAAACTGAGGAACTCCTCAAATAGATCTGTTTGCCTCCATTCACTACAGATAAAGAAATTCTTCTACAGGATTCCTCGCAAGCAGGCCTTGATGACAGATTCCTTCTCATTCACATGGACAGGAATGTTCTTGCATGCCTTTCCACTGATATCTTGGGTCATTCTCAAGGTTCAGATGGACTCCCTAAAGACAAGAGATAATTGTCATTATTTTCATTTTGTCCCAGACAGCAGTGTTTCACCCTTCATTTGAATTGTCAAAGGCAGTTAACCACAAGCTTCCTCACAGTATGAATCATCTCTTATAAGACAAAGAGTTGTTTGGTACACCCTAATCTGCATCTTCTTCCATTGAGTGCATGGGTGATGTAGTTTACTACCTTTTAGGTACCTGCTTTCTGAGGATGTATAGACTGTATTAATTAAGGTTAGGAAACTAGCTACTATAAAGTCATATATGGGTAACTGGAAGAGAGATTTTCTGCTCAAAACTGAGAACTAGACTCTCTTATGACCCAGATGCATCCAGTTGTACACTATTTGTGCAAGTTATTATCCTCTGGTATTTCTTATTCTTCTCTCTCAGTTTGTTTGCTTAAAGTAGTGTCAGAGTATACTTTGGTCCAGCTATTCATCTCCCTACCTTTTTTTTCCAGGTTCAAAAAATAAAGGAGAAAAGATTTTACATACTTTGGGTGTCCATGGGCAAATAAGATACTATATTTGCAGGGCTAAAACCTTCTGGAGTTGGATCAGCTGTTTATTTTTTGTGAAAGTAGGAAAAAGGGCCAATCTGTGTGAAAACGGACAATTTCCAAATGGTTGTTTCATGCTATCGATGATCTTTGTGTTTTTCTGTTGCAGTCTTAACTTATGTAATTTCCTGCCATGGAAGCCCTTGGCCAGCCTGACTACCAGAGAATTTTATCCTCCTCTTAAAGCCAGTGGTTGCCCTGTCCGATATCACAGTGTCTGGATGTAAAGGGAGTTGGCCAGCACCATGACTTAATTTCTTTCTTGCTGTCAGTGCCCAATGTAGATTGCTAGCCAGTGCGTCGGTCGGTCTACACCAGAGAAAGATCTAAAGCTAAATATCCCACTGGGGAACTTCTTGTGTGCAACTCTTACCACTCTGGTACCATGCTGGGGCTTTAATTCTTCTGGTATGACTTGTTTGGGCCCAGAACAGGATATTCCTAATGGATTGTCCTGTGCTCGCTAATAGTAGAGCTGTCAAGCATATGGCTGAGATTTTAGGTGAACATTTTAGCAAGTTATTAGGGCCTTTGTGTACAATACCGTCCCCCATTCGAATTGAAATTTATTTCCCTAGGCATAAAAAGTAAAAGTCCCTTGGACTTAGGGCCTCTGATGATTCTTGTTCACTGTCCACCAGTCAGGCTTGTAAAACAGCACAAGGAAGACACCGACGACTAGACTTCAAAATTTAGCGCTTTTGTCCTGTAATAAACCTTTGACTTATTCAGAATAAAAAAGTGACTATGACAATTCCCTTTATTACAAAAACAATCACATGACTAACATCAATTAATCTAAAGTACCTCTTAAAGGCATCTTGTATAAATACCTTTTTGGCTAATTTTTAAAACGCCACTCAACACCATTACTGTTAATAAAAATGTATGGTGTAATATGATATGCCAGAAATATGTGCAAACTGCAAAACACTCCTTTAAATACTTTTACAAACTAGCATATAAACTTTCTTTCATGTTAATTAAAAACTTGCAATAAGTGAAAAATAAAATAGTTTTTTTATAAATGGTATCCTGCTTTTAAAAAATTTCAAAGCACTAGACATGGACACCATGTCATTAAGTCCAGAGGGTTGGGTGGCGTTAACTCTCAGCTGACACATTCATTCCCTATATTCTAACCATAAATCAATGGTCCCCCCAATATTGTTAATCTGATCAATAACTGAAAACTTGAATTGGTGCCCAGGATGTTCTAATAAATGTTTTGCCAAGGCATTATTCATATTCCCTTTTTGAATGTCATATTCATGCTGGTATATTCTTCTCCTAAATGCATTGATAGTCTTACCTATGTAAAAATGTCCACAGCTTTGACATATGGCTGTATATACTATATTTTTACTATAATAACTAAATTTATGTTTTAACCTGATCTCTCCAAATCCCAGAATATGAACAATATCTCCATCAAGAATTTGGTGACATTGTGGGCAGTGCCCACATTTTTTCATCCCTCTTGTGTTGTGGATTTTTCTATTTGCTTCTCTCTGATTAATTCCTTAGGCTAGTGTCCTTTTTTATATACAGTTACTTTTTTTAGATGTTCATCATCCATTCCAAATATAGCCCAATTCTTAATAATAATATCCTTAATATCATAAAACTGTGAGTTAAAGGGTAGTACCATAGCATTTGTATACGACTTTGGAGTATTAACAACTAGGGTCGTATTTTCTACGCTTGCCTCTTGTTCAGCTGTTCCTAATAGCTCTTACTAACACTTGAAGCCGGTGGTTGCCTTCTCTGATGTCACAGTGTCTGGATATAAAGGGAGTTGGCCGGCACCATGACTTCATTTCTTTCTTGCTGTCAGTGCCCAAAGCAGAGTGCTAGCCAGTGCGTCGGTTAGTCTGCACCAGAGAAAGATATCTAAAGCTAAATATCCCATTCGGGAACTTCTCATGTGTAACTATCAACACTCTGGTAAGCAGGTGCCATGCTGGGACTTTAAATTCTTTTTGTATGACTTGTTAGGGCCCAGAACAGGATATTCCTCACTGACAGTTCTGTGATCGCTTTAGTAATAGAGCTATCAAGCATATGGCTGAGAATTTAGGTGAACATTTTTGCGAGTTATTATGGCCTTCGTGAACAACGCCGCCCCCCAGTTGAATTAAAGTTGATCTCCCTAGGCTTAAAAAATAAAAGTGCCTTGGACTTGGGGCCTCTGATGATTCTTGTTCACTGTCCACCAGTCCTCATAGGCTTGTGATCGTCGAAGAAGGTGAGGTGCTTTTGCAGCCCCCTTTGGTGACTGAGGTTGTGGCACAGGTCTCTCTCGAGACCTGTTCTAATTCCAGTATGCTTCTGGTTCAATTTACTTTCTTACAAGCTGAAAGACTTAGCTTGTCAATTAGGACTGGGGCCACTTCACAGGTTCCAGCTTCCGATGACTGTTCTAAAACCGATGACTGTTCCTCGTCATTAGACCACCTCAACCCACCACCCTCACGAATTTGTTGTTTATCTGGGGCCCAGTGTGGATGTCACCCTTGGGTCTAAGTTTCAAGCCACACACAAAAAACTTCATCCACTTTGCCCCAGTTTAGGCCTGCTGACTCCCAAACTCAGCCCTTTCTGTGGGGAAGCCTTGCATACCCTGAGGCGAACACTTGAATTGGGAAACTCTCAGGGCTGTCGTCAATCCAAGAAGAGTTGAGGAATTTTTAAAACACCCTGAGCATAAACCCCTTGCCATTTCCCTAGTCTTAGAGGTGATCGATATGTCTTGCTGGATTCCTGTTTACAACCAGCCTTCTTTCCTCCTGCCCCTCAGAAACCTGCCACTTTTACAGGGTTCTGGATTCCCACAGACACCTTTTTAAGACCCCTGTGGCAGATCCTGAAGTAGTGACTTAGGGCCCTAAGCGAGCAAAAGCTAATACTTCCAAAAACCCTTTGCCACTGGACCAAGAAAGCAGAGTCTGACAGGTTTGGAAAGAAAGCCTACAGCCCTGTTACCCTCATCCTGAGGGTTTGGACTGCCAGTTTCATATGGTGATGTATCAGGAAAACATTTTAGACCAAATGAAACAAAAGCTGATAAAAAGTAAGGCCCTCTCAAAGTAGCTGCAAGACTTGTGCAACTGCTGCTCTCAAGTAGCTAAGCAATCCTTGCACTGTGGCTCTGATGCCATGGAAGTAGCCACAAAATCTGGCATTAAAAAGGCATGTCTGGCTGAGGGAGCAATCCCTTCCTGAACTTGTCAAATCCTGTCATCTGGATATCCCTTTTGATCAAAAATGTTCTTTTTGGTCTTAAGGCTGAGGCTATGCTTAAGAGAGTGAAAGATAAGGCCACATCCACGCAAACAGTCAAAGGCTTTTTCCAGGTCCACCCTCCTCCATTTAGACGCAGTTACACCACCAAACACTGGTCCTTTCTGGTCCCCAGTCTAAGCCTAGACATAGGAGACCTCAAAGGGAAAGGAGCCAAAGAGAGCTTCAGCGTCAAACACAGTGGCAAACAGACTCACAATAGGCTTGTGCCATCCCGCCTCTTGGACCTATCATTTAACCGTTATGACTCTGACATATGATGCTCTCTTTCTTCCACCACTTGCCCATCTTCTCCTCACATGTTGGGAGGGCTTCTGATGTTCTTCGTGTTTCACTGTTGCAGTCATTACATTAGGGTAATGTGCTGGCAGGTTGCCCTCAGTTGGCCTGATTAAAAAAGTCTTGGGTCCTGCGTCGGTTGCTCTCTCTTCTTCCATGACGTCAGGTCATCAGGGGTATAAATCATGCAGCCGATGCCATTACATTAGTCTTTCTTGCCGCACGGTGCCAGAAGCAGTTCAAAAGTGACGGTCGGCCGACTCCTGAAATTTTCGTTTTCGAGTTTCAGAACCGAAGTCTTCAACTAAAAACCTAAGTATCCCGTTGGGGAAACTTTTTCTTGCTCCTTACCGATGTCCGTAGTTGTTGTGTCTTTCGGCTTTTCCCGGTTAGGGGTAGCCACAGCGGAACTCCGGTCTGCTAATGATTGACAGTTGATTTTTACGCGCTGAGTTGCCAGCCCTAACGCGCAACCTTCAACGAAGGTACGCCCATTCACGCACGTCTCCACCCAGAAGATGCTCTAGCTGAGAGTCGAACCGGTGAGCGTCTTACTGTGAGGTGACAAACCTTACCGATGTCAGTAAAAGTTAGTAATTGCATTATCTGTGGGAAGCAAATACCTCATAAGGATTTTCATTTGTACTGTATTCCTTGCCTAGGCCCTGACCACAACGTTACCTTGCTGTTGGTTTTGTGCTAAATTTAATCAATGCACTATTAAACGTCTGTATATTTTTGCATCTAAGTATTTTGGCTCACGCTTTAATTATCCAGAAATGTCATTGGTTAGCAATCCAACTACCGGAATACCTAGAAAAAGACAGAGACAGGCCGTCGAGGTCCAAAACTGGCGGCGACGCTTCTCCTAAGCCAGTCGCCATTTCGCCGGTACTCAGTGAGGCACTTTCGTAGCCCCTGATACCCGCTACTTCTGATTCGCAGGCCTCTACTGCGACCCATTCGGAGTCCGGTTTGCCATGAGATACTTCAATTATGGAACCCGGGGATGTCTCTACCTTAGATGGGTCCGGAGCTGCTGTGCAAGCACCGGCTTCTGAGGGTGTTTTCAGACCCTACAGATTTATATATTAGACCAACGCCATCTTCAAAACTAAGGCCAGAATCTAAATATGTCTAAAAACCTGACACCTGGGCCACATGTGCAGGCCCCTATGCCTAAAAACAAGTGATCAAAATGGCTGAAGATGTAATTACGCTGATCAAGGGTAGCCAACCCCCCCCCCCCCCCCTTGGTTATGAATCTTCTGAACAGGATTCTATCTCTTCTGGCTCTTCTAATGAACAGGATTTGTCTATACCTGTTTATGAGGACTCTGATGCAGAAGATTCCATTCCTTCTGCTTCTCCCCCTGAGGATTTTTCTTTTGGGGAAACTTTACATACCTTACGGGAACATTTCCACTGGGAAAGTCAGGATTTCTCTGAATCTAAAAAGAGACTTAGGGATTTTCTTCTTCTTCCTCAGCATAGGTCTTTGGCTATACCTCCTGTTCTAGACATTATTGATGGTGTTTTTTCAGAATCTAGTATGGCTCCTGATTCTCTGCCTCCGGCTCCTTGTAAGCCAGACAGATACTACAGGTTTCCTGACTCCCACAAATTCCTTTTCAAAAATCCTATTGCAGGTCCTGAAACCATTTCTCAGGGTCCCAAGGGCGTTAAGGCCTCTACTGCTAAAAATCCTACCCCTTCTGATAGAGATTCCAGGGTGCTGGATAGATGGGGTAAGAATGTTTAGACTTCTGCAACCGTGGCAATCAGGGCTTTAAACTGTCAATTTCATATGCTTAAATATCAACATCATATCACTGCTTAAACAGAAAATTATGTTAATTTCTGACTGTGTGGAAAATAAAGATTTACAGGATTTATCGTATTCAGCTGAACAAGTTGGAAAACATACTTTGCAATGTGGTTTTGATTCTTTGGAGGCCTCTTGCAGGGCTGCTGTAACTGGTTTTGTGCTAAGAAGGCATGCTTGGCTCAAAGACAAAAACTCTGCCTGATCATGTTAAAGCAGAATTGTTGGATGCTCCTTTGAAACAGGACCGTCTCTTTGGTAACAAGGCTGAAGACGTTTTAAAAAAGATGGAAGATAAAGCTAAATCTATGCAAACTGTGAAGGATTTCTTACAAGTGCAACCTCCAAGATTTAGTAGGCACTAGCCTACTAAGAACTGGTCCTTTCCAGTTCCTTCGAGAGCCACTCAAGTCAAACCCAGACATTCCAAAGGCTCCAGGTTTCAGTCACAAGGGATTTTTATAACAAAACAATAGGGTGCCTCCTCCTCCTCCAAATCTGGAAACAACAAGGCACCTCCCTATGGTAAACAGTCTCAATGACTTCCCTTTACACTTACCAAGCACTTACATTTTAGCTGCCCCTTTGGGGGGAAAACTGGCACTTCATGCAAAAAACTGGCAACTTATAACCCTGGACAAATGGGTTTTAAATATAGTATCCCAGGGATACAGATTTCATTTCCACACCTTGCCAATCCTAATCGGATGGCCAGACCTGCCCCCAAATCAGTGGGCAGAGGCCCAGAAACAAGTACTGTCCCTCATGAACATGTGGGCTATTCAGCCGGTACCAGAAGAGGAAAAGGGACAAGGTTTCTATTGAAGACTTTTCCTGGTACCCAGAAAAGACAAATCATGGTGTCCAGTTCTGGACTTATCTACTCTAAACACATTTCTGGTCATTCCAAAATTCAAGATGCTCACTCTTCAACAGTTACTTCCTATGCTAGGCAAAGATGCCTGGTTGGTAACTCTAGACTTAAAGAGGCTTACCTGCATATCCCAATCAGGGAATCTTGCAGAAGATACCTCCGCTTCAAAGCAGGCTACTTGCATTACCAGTTCTCTGCACTGCCCTTTGGCTTATCTACTGCTCCAAGGTCTTCACAAAGTGCCTGGCTCCATTAATTGCATTTTGCAGGCAAAGAAATATTCAAATATATCCATACCTGGACGATTGTCTAATTCAGGCAGAAAACGGGGACATTCTTCTAAAACATCTGGCGTTTGTAAAAAGGGTTCTAACTTGTCTGGGGTATACCATAAACGAAAAGAAATAACAACTGGTACCCTCTCAAAAAATTACATTCCTGGGTGCAAGCTTGAATACAACTGCCCAGATGGCTTACCTTACGCCAGAAAAGCAAATTCATTTGGTAACTTACTTCAAACAGGTGGCCACAAAAACCATGCTATCTGCAAGACAAATTCTGCAAGCCTTGGGATTCATGGCCTCCTGCATTCTTCTAATTCCATATGCAAGACTGCATATGAGGAAACTTCAGTGGTACTTAAAAAGTTTATGGAGTCAACATGGTCACAGCCCGGAAACAATGATTCCTATCATACCTTGCCTGCAACTAGAGTTCCTATGGTGGGCAGAGGCCTGCCACCAAAACAAGGGACTGCCATTCACCCCCTGCCGCCCAAACCATAACTACAGACGCATCAGACTATGCTTGGGGGGGTGGGGCTCATCTGGCAGGGAAGTGCATTCAGGGCAAATGGAGCCCAAATCAAATGCACCTTCATATCAATCAAAAAGAGATGCTAGCAGTACAGAATGCACTGACAGCCTTCAAGGACTACCTTCATCCAGGACAATTAATGATAAAGACAGACAACACCACAGTTATGTGGTACATAAACAGGCAGGGGGGTACACACTCCTACCCCCTTTACAGACTAGCCGTAGCATTGTGGAACACTGCCTTGACCTATCAAATACATATACAAGCTCAATTCTTGCCAGGAAAGCTGAATACTCTGGCAGACAAACTAAGCAGAAATCTCATGGACCCACACGAATGGAAACTGGAACCACGGATTTTCAGCATGATGACACGCAAATGGGGGAGTTCGGACATAGTTTTGGGGTGAGTCAAAAAGATCTATCAGTTGGGTAAATTCTACACAAGAACTCATCACTAAACATCCTGGAAAGTGGATGCTCTGTCATTCAGCTGGAAAAACCTATCAGTCTATGCTTTTCCCCCTCTGCCTCTGCTCTCTAAAGTTCTACTAAAAGTCAAACAGGACAAACCAAAAATGATTTTGATTGCTCCAGACTGGCCTCGCCAACACTGGTACCCACTCCTGTGCAATGTGTCATACCTTCCACCGTGGCACCTGCCTCAGACACCTTAATTACCGTCTCAGCAGAACAACCAAATTCTGCACACTCGGCTCCAAACTTTGAATCTTGCAGCATGGCTAATCACCTAAATTCACCCTTAGCATCCCACCTAAATTCACCCTTAGCATCCCTCAGCAAACCTGCGATGGATGTCATTTTGGAGGCAAGAAGGCCTAGTACTAGAACGTCTTATGCTGACAAATGGAAAAGATTCTGTGCCTGCAATCAGTCACAAGGGATAAGCACAGCAGTGCCCAATATTCCTCAGATTTTACAATACTTAACTGAGATGCTTCACAAGGGCCTGTCCTTTTCTTCCATAAAAATTCATGCCTCAGCCATTTCAGCTTATTACAACACAGAACCTCCCCTCTTCTCTCATCCTCTGCTAAAGCAGTATCTCAGAGGGGCCAAAAACTTAAGACCACCCAGGAGAGCTCCAACCCCTGCCTGGGACCTCAATTTTGTATTGGAAAAACTCTCTCTTCCTCCTTTTGAGCCAGCTGCTACTGCAGACTTAAAATTTCTCTCTTGGAAAACAGCTTTCCTTTTAGCAGTCACTTCAGCTAGAAGGATTTCCGAATTACAGGCTCTTATGGCAGTGGAGCCTTTCATTATTTTTCATGCGGATAGGGTGTCTCTCGGGACCAATCCATCCTTCATGCCTAAGGTGTGGTATCCAGTGTGGCTCTTAATCGGACCATTCATTTGCCAACTTTCTTTCCCAATCCACAGAACAGGGGGGAGTGGATTCTGCATTCATTGGATGTACACAGACAACTTAGATTTTAGTTTTTCTAGATCTGCTGTCTGAATGAAGCAGTCATCTACGTAGAGGTAAATATGAATGTTTTTTGTCCTCCAGAAAGCCACCACTGGGGCTAGGCATTTTGTGAAAACCCTGGATGCAGCAGACAAGCCAAAATCTCTAAGAAAATCTGAACAACGTCTGGTGGCATTTGCTGCAGGGGCAGAGGGAAAAGCTATTCCAAAGCAGACTATTTCCAAATGGATAAGCCATTGTATTTGTTTCTGCTATATACACCATGGTAAAATTATCCCCCAGGGGATCAGATCTCATTCCACCAAGGCTGCATCTACTTCTACAGCCTTTCTCAGAGGTGTTTCTACCAGAGACATTCTAGAAGCTGCAACCTGGAGCTCAGTTCATACGTTCACCAAACATTACCATTTACCTTTCTTCTCTAAATCCAGAGCTGGCTTTGCCACTGCTGTCCTGCAAGGCTTTATAGCTAATGCTGAATAAATCCATCCTCCCAAACATAGCCAGTTACTAGTCAGCTTTGCACCAGGGGCAGAGGGCAAGACCATATCTAAACAAACCATCTCCAAATGGATAACACACTGTATTAATTTCTGTTACAAACACCATGGGAAACCAGCTCCTCAGGGGGTCAGAACACATTCCACTAGGGCAACTTCAACCTCTGTAGCCTTTCTCAGGGGTCCCTACCAGGGACATTCTGGAAGCTGCAACTTGAAGTTTTGTTCATACCTTCACCAAGCATTACCACCTGCCTATCTTTTCCAAATCCTGGGTGGGCTTAGCAACCGCAGTCCTGCAGGGCATACTAGCCAGTCCCAACTCTTCTTGACTGCCTCCACCCATTCTTCAGCTTTGGGAATCAACCCAAGTGTGATGACTGCAACAGTGAAACACGAAGAACATAGTACAGTTGTGTACACTTACCATAAATGTAGATGTTCGAGTGTATTCACTGTTGCAGTCCTGGTTTACCCTCCCTCCAACCCCCAGTTTTTCTCTTACTATGCCTCTACTTTCCTTTACTATGCTTAAAAGCCTTTTTGGTGTATTTGCTTTTGTTTGGAGGTATATTTTTGTGTTTTGAATTACTAAAATATTTGGCTCCCCATTTGGGGGGCACCTGACATCTGGGGCAAGAAAAACTGATATGGGGTCGGCTGCATGTTTTATACCCCTAACAACCTGACGTCATGGAAGAAGAGACTGCAACCGACGCAGGACCCAAGACTTTGTTAATCAGGCCAGCTGAGGGCAACCTGCCAGCAGATTACCCTAATGTAATGACTGCAACAGTGAATACACTCGAACATCTACAGTTATGGTAAGTGTACACAACTGTATTTTCCTCTTTCTCAAGAACTGGACCCTCATTACCGGGGATCTGTGAGTTCTGAAAGTCATTTGAAGTTACAAACTGCAGTTCAAACAGCCCTTAATTTGTTCAGGCTTTCCAGATGTTTTTCCAACCCATAGGGCAGAGGCCTTAAACCAAATATAACTTCTGTGCATCCATGGCTCCCTGAAGCTTGTACCATCCTTTTTGCAAGGAAAAGGTTTTTACTCCAGACTTTTCCAAGTACTTTTCCTGGTTCCAAGAAAAGAAGGTACCTGGAGGCCAATTCTAAATCTGTCAAGGCTCAACCAATTCTTGCAGGTCCCAAAATTCAAAATGCTGACGCTACAAAAAAACACTGCCCATGGTACCCCCCCTAACGCCTTCATGGCAACCTTAGATCTGAAAGATGTATACCTCCACATCATAATAGAAGAATCTCGCAGGAGGTTAGCCCCAGTGGTGGCTTTCTGGAGGACAAAAAGCATTCATATTTACCTGTACGTAGATGACTGCTTCATTCAGACAGCAGATCTAGAAAAACTCAAAGCAGATCTGCTTTATACCCAAAGTATATTGACTTCAGTTTGGTTCACCATCAGTATCCAAAAATCTACACAACCCCCCTAAACAGGAGTGTGTTTCTGTGAGCTTTACTGGACTCCTCTCATCAAAAAGTCTTTCTTTCTCCAGACAAGGGTACCCTTCTAAATCTGTACTTCAAAAAGCACATTGTCAGAACATGCTTTACAGCCAGAGAATATCTCAGAACCATGGGGTTACATGGCCTCTTGCATCCTTAGAATCCCCCTGGCCAGTTGACATAGTAAGAAACTGCAGTGGTACCTCAAAAATGTGTGATGCCAACATTCTCACTTTCTCAGCTTCAGGATAAAACTTCTTCCTTGTCCCATGAAAGGGTTTGCCTGGTGGGCCCAAGCATGCTTCCTCAGTCTGGGCATTCCCTTCAGGTTCATCTTTCAGGGCCAAACACTAACAACATAGACTAGATCCAGGCCTGCTGAATCTAGCTTTGTTTGTATAACTTGAGCACTAATCCAGGCATTCTTTAAAGTATTCAATTGTATTTATTACTGCTTGGTAGTAACTTGATTAAAGTGTAGCTATCATTCTAAGTCTTTTGGATTAAGCACTTGGGCTTCAGACCAGTTGTTTTACATTAGGAAGGTTTGTGGCCTGCACTGTGGTGGCAGGAAAAGGTAGCTTACATCCTTCTAAGTTGGGAACTGCTGATTGAGGGCTCAGTGTCTGTTATTCTAAAAGTGTATTAGTTCTGGTTTAAGTACTTGGGCTTCAGGCCAGTTATTTTACATTAAGAAGGTTCGTGGTCTGCACTCTTGTGGGAGGAGAGGCTGGACTCTGCCCTTCTGAGCTGGGAATTTCTGGTTAAAGGCTTATAGTGCCTGCATATTTGAACTGTTTCTTACTGAAATTGGTACACCTTGTTTGCTGTAGCATAGACTAGATCCAGGCCTGCTGAATCTAGCTTTGTTTGTATGCTTGTTGTTTGTTTGCTTGTTATTTCCCCGAAACGCTAATTCCACCTAAAACGCAGCTTTTCAGAGCTTCTGTGGATCCCTAGTGATATCTGCATTGCTTACTGTACTTATTTCCTTGTTTCACTTGAAAGAAAGTTACTGTTTGTCGTTTTTGCATTTAAGTTACCTGTAACACATTGCATTTAAGATACCTGGCACTTGCTCACTAAAGAAATTATATAAGTCAGCACTAAAAAATTAAAAGCACTACACCCTCACAAACTCTCCTTGAGTACCTTGTTCCCCATTGGCCCTTTTTTTTCAATTATAAAGGAATTCCCAATACTATTCTAGCATGTCCAAAGGTCAGTTGTCAATCTCCTCTCCGGTCCAGCTGGTGAATCTGGGAATCTTGAGGCAATATTACAACTGCCTCATGTACACAGACAACCCTCTCCTCCTCCCAACAAATTCTAACACGTGTGAGAGATGCAACCATATAGCCATACTGGAGGCTAAGCTCTCTCAACTCAGTACTGGCGAAACCAGTCAGGAGGAGAAGGAAACCACACTCACTACAATTCCAGTCTCACATAGACCTACCATGACAGCAAACCAAACACACAAAAACATACTCGGAGGCTCTAAATAAAAATCTGCCCAAGCAGCAGAGACCTCCAAAGCAGACACCCAAGCAACCGCTACCCCAAAACAAAACACATGCAACACATAGCTCACAAAGCCAGTGTGCCGAACAGTCACAGCCCTTAAGGCTAAACAACACACCTGATGCACTTGTAATAGGTGACTCTATCATCAGGCACACTGACGCCCCGCTCACCAGGCTGAACAAGGAGAAGGTCACGGTGAGCTGCCTGTTGGGCGCTAGGATCCGCCACATAACACAAGCACTCAGGTCACTCCAAGGCAAGTACAAATATGACTCAGTCATTGTCCATGCTGGTGTGAATGACCTGAGACGTACCTCCCTGGACTACATGAAAAGAGACATAGAGGAGCTCTCTGAGCATGTAGCCCAGGCCGGTATGACCCTGACCTTGAGTAGCATCTTACCCTCACCAAGAATGATGCCACAATATGAAGACAAGATGATCAATTTTAACAATTGGCTAAAGTATTGGTGTCATTCAAAGGGGATCCAATGCCTGTCAGCCTGGGATGACATGCTCGACAAGCCACGATGCTTTGCTACGGACGGCTTGCACCTGTCACCCCTGGGCTTTCGGATATTGGCAAAGGCTCTTGCTACCCCCATAGTGCCTTTTTTAGGCAAGGCTCAAAAGACAAACCCACCTCCATAGGTATCACAAGGGATAAGAAACTAATAGTAATGCTACTCCACGCCAGAAGTCTAAACCTCAAGATGCACATACTCGAAACTCTCCTTAGCATGGAGAACATCGATATCTGTGCAGTAACAGAAACCTGTTTCAAGGCTCCCGAGAGCACCCCAGCACTACCAGGTTATACCTCATTCCATGCTTTTCGGCCCCAAAACTTGGACCGAACCACAAAAGGAGGGGGAGTATCAATATTCGTCAAAGATACTCACACCTCCAGGTTGGTGGCACAGCACGAAGCATCAGAGACTGTCCATGTGCAACTAACAGTGGGTAAAACTGCCTTCCAGTTTATAGCCTGCTACAGACCACCCTCCCAAACCCAGGAACCCCACTCTGCCTTCCTGAGAACACTGGAAAATATGAAGGTCTCTCCAAACACCATTATATTGGGCGACTTCAACTATCCAAACATAGACTGGGAGCATTACTCTAGCTCCAACACCCTAGCCCAAAGGTTCCTAGAATTTATAAACTCAAATGCTATGGAACAACTTGTTACCACTCCCACAAGAGGGGAAAACATACTGGACCTGATCATCACCAACATGGGGACTCTATGCTCCAGACCAGAAGTGTATCCCTCACTGGTAAGATCAGACCATAAACTAATCTCACTGGATAATCACATCCCGACTCCACCCCCTGCCCTGAAAACCACAGTGAAAAACTTCTCTAAAGCAAATTTCACACTCCTCAAAACCAAGGTGGAATCCTTCAAAGCCCCGGGCCTGTGGAAAATATGGCCCAGACCGCAGAATCCTTTATAAATGCATTCTATGAACACCTTCAGGAATGCATGGATTATGCAATCCCAAATAAAACCAAGACCCAATCCTCCAAAGGCAGACGTCCTGTCTGGTGGACCCCAGCCATAAACAAACTATACAATAGAAGGAGGAAGCTACTACATGATAGAGCAAAATCCCAAAAGGGAAGGCATCTCTGATCAGTATTAGCAAAAACTACGGGCACTCATAAAATCGTCTAAGGCCAACTTCAAGAGAAAAATTGCACAGGACACTAAGGATAATCACAAGGCTTTCTTTAGTTATGTTAGGAACCTGGGTGGGAATTCCCAGATATGCTCAGAATTAGTCCAAAATGACAAAAAATACACCAAACCCACAGACATTGCCAACATCCTAGCTGACAGGTTCAGCGCAAACGTCTCTCCCCCCCCCCCCCACCAAAAGGGCAAATATCTATCCCAGCAGAGTGCTGCCCCCCTGATATCTCAGATGCTCAGGTAAGAGCTGCCCTCTCCAAAGCAAAAAACACAGCATCAATGGGACCAGATGGTGTCCCGGGCTGCATCCTACATGAACTCCAAGAAGAGCTAAACCCAAACATAAAACTACTGTTCAATCTCAGCCTTACTACAGGATATGTACCCAAAGAGTGGCGTACAGCAACAGTGGTCCCTCTCCACAAAGGTGGTGCCTTAGCAGATCCTGGAAACTATTGCCCCATAAGCCTGACTATCTTGGTCTGCAAAGCTATGGAAAGGATCATCATGGACCACATAAATAAAGATATTGGGGACCTACAGATACTGGATCCTACCCAGTTCGGCTTTAAGGGCAGATCCTGCCTCTTAAACCTGGTTGATTTATTTGAAACAGTCACCAAGGCCATTGACGAGGGGAAGGTGGTCCACACAGCCTACCTGGACCTCGCAAAAGTCTTCGATACAATACCCCACTCGGGCATTATAGATAAGCCCACCAGCTTAAATATAAACTCCTATGTCACTAGATGGGTTGCAAACTGGCTCAAGGACAGAATCCACATGGTTAGAATTGCTGGAGCCATGTCGGACTCCAAACCAGTTACAAGTGACGTCCCACAAGGCTCAGTCCTGTGACCTCTCTTGTTCGGTATATATTTCTCGGAGGTACAGGCCAACACGGAAGGACTGTGGCTGACCAAGTTCGCAGATGACTGCAAACTGGGCACCATAATAGACTCTCCAGCCGACACAAGCATCCTCCAAAAGAGCCTCATAGAAACAGACAACTGGTGCCAGAGCCATGGCCTCAAGCTAAACGCCAAAAAGTGTATAGTCATCCCCTTTGGCAAAAACAAAGTGCCCACAAATTACCACATAGGTGGTAATCCATTAAGTACAAAAGAAGTAATTAGGGACCTGGGGACCCAAGTTGATGGCAATTTCTCATTTGACAACCACGTGGCCAAAGTGGTAAGAAAAACATTTTATATAGCCCACCTAATCATGAAGGGATTCACATCTAGATCAGGGGAGGTCATCGTGCCTCTTTACTCATCCCTCATCAGGCCCATAATTGAGTACAATGCCCCTTTTGGGATGTACCTTACCAGACACCTGCAGCAACTGGAAAGACCCCAAAAGTACCTCACTAAGAGGATCAAAGGGCTCAAACAGATGCCATATGCTGCCCGGTTAAAGAAACTCCAGCTCTACTCAGTGGCATACCGCCTGCTCAGAGGCGATCTGTGCCTGACGTATAAAGCCATGTCCAACCCGGAATTAATGGACATGCTGCACCTCAGAAAGTCCAAATCCCATCGAGCTACGTGCTCGAGAGACTTGAACCTCAGCACTGAAATAAATAGGACATGCTGGAGGGACAGATTCATAACCCAGAGGCTCCCTTCACTCTGGAATAAAATCCCAGTCTAGGTTAGGCAGAGTCCCTCATTGACTCTCTTCAAGAGGAATCTTGATGAGTGGATGGGAGATCGTAGGTTTACCCCGGTTATCACTTCTGTTTCACTGTTAGACAGGCACAGTATACTAACCTCGAAAAAGGGCATAGCAAAATTAATTTAAAATGGGTGGTGAAAGCCAAACACACTCTGGCTAGGCTTATAAATGCCCTAGGGTAGATAGCCTAGTATGAACCTATGAACAGATGCCTTAGAAATAGGCTGGGGAGCCCACTACAGCAACTTCCAGACTCGAGGGAGATGGGGCTCCCAATTCAAAAAGAAATGCGTCAAATTAAAAGAAATGATGGCACTCCAGAAAGGCTTATTTGCTTTCAAAGAACAGTGGAAACCAAGAATCCTCCTGGTAAAGACAGAAGTACTATAGTTACACGGTACATGAACAAGTGGGGAGGGAACTCGGTCTTAACCCTATCTATCACCTAACCATGGACCTTTGGGAAACAGCAAACTCCTTAGGACTGCATCTCGTGGCACAGTACTTAGTAGGAGAAACCAGTCAAATTGTGCCTTTTTTAGGCAATGTCCCAAAGACAAATTTTTCAAGATGAAAACTCTTATCAAAAAGCAAATTGAAGGTCATGCTGCTTAATGCTAGGAGCCTTAACCTGAAAATACACTCACTGGAGGCTCTCCTCACATTGGAAGATGTTGACATCTTTGCAGTCACATAAACTTGGTTCAAGGCTGCGGAGAGCACCGCTGCCTTACCAGGCTATACCTCATTCCACACATTCCGACCCCAAAATGAGGTCGGGAAGACTAAGGGTGGTGGAGTCTTTATTTTCATTAAAGACAAGCACACTTCCATACTGGTTTACCAGCATGATGCACTAGAATTCTCCAAATGCAACTGACAATTGGCAAGACACCCATCCAAATTATAGCCAGCTATAGACCCCCTCCATGACTCCGGACACCCACATCTCCTACCTGGACCTACTTGACTCCATCAAGGTACCCCCCCCAACACCCTGATCCTTGGTGACTTCAAATACCCCACCATAGACTGGGTGAACTATTCCAGCTCTAATGCACTCACCCAACGATTCCTTGACTTCATCAGTTCTAATGCACTAGACCAACTTGTCTCATCCCCCACAAGGGGAGGTAATATTCTAGACTTGGTTCTCACCAATATGGGTGACTGCTGCATCACCCTGGTGTAAGCTCTTCCCTGGCGAGATCAGACAGTCTGTCTTATTCGAAGTTTCTATCCCGTCCAACCCCACCCCCCAGCCATAACCAGGCTAAGAAACTTTTCTCAAAAGTTGACTACAACCTTCAAGAGAGGGTATCTGTAGTTTCAACCCACTGCCTCTCTCAGAGGATGCAGACAACTAATCTGAACAGTACACCAGTGCAATATACAAGCACCTGTACAACTGCATGGACTCAGACATACCCAACAGAACTAAAATGTGCTCCTCAAGGAAACACAAACCTATCTGGTGGACAATCTTCTATCAACAGGCTTTACAACAAAAGGAAGAAACTGTTGTCCAAGGGTAAAAGACACAAATTCCAAATTGGAAGAACTCCCTCCTTAGCCTCGACAAGCAAATTAGTTCACTACTGAAAACTACCAAAGCCAATTATGAATCAAAACTAGCCTCCGAAGCAAAGGGTAACCACAGTGCCTTTTTCAGTTATGTCAGGAACTTCCATGGCAAAGCCCAAGTTTGTTCTGGATTAGCTCTTAACGGTACCATTTACACTAATCCTGTTGACTTAGCCAACCTGTTAGCAGGTACCCTGGAAATGATTGCCCTATTCACTTGATAAGTCTGATCTTTAAAGCCATGAAGCATATTATTATGGATCTCATAAACAAGGACTTAGGTGATCACCAAGCACTTGACCCCACCCAGTTCAGATTCAAGGGCAGATCTTGCCTGTTGAACCTGGTTGACTTTTTTGAGACTGTTACCAAGACCCTGGATGAGGGAAAGTCAGTGCATACAGCTTAACTTTACTTGGCCAAAGCCTTTGACACGGTCCCCCACTCTGGCATCAGCAGAAAGCTCACACAACTTGGCATAAATCCCTGTCTCATCAGGTGGGTGGCCAACTCAACCACCAACAGCAGACCTGTCAGTAGTAGTGTTCCCCAGGGATCTGTCCTGAGACCCCTACTGTTTGGCATCTGCTTCTCAGAGGTCCAGGCAAAGACAAAAGGCCTGTGGTGGACCAAGATTGCAGATGATTGTAAGTTGGGTGCTGTCATTTGACTCCCCAAATGATAACATACAAGAGAGTCTTACAGCAACAAATGACTGGTGCCAAAGTCATGGCCTTAAGTTAAATGCGGCCCCTACTGTTTACCACATTAATGGCAACCCCCTAAGCATACAACCTGTGGTGAGAGACCTGGGTTCACAGGTTGACAGTCTCTCATTCAACCATCATGTAGCGGCAGTGGTCAGAAAAGCCTTTTTCTTGGTTCATCTTATAAGTAAATGGATTGCATCCAGAAAAAAGGAGGTTATTACATCTCTGTACTCCCCCTTCATTAGGCCAGTAATTGAGTACAAGACCCCGTTTGGTATGTACCTCTACAAACACCTGCACCAACTGGAAAGGCCATAGAAATACCTCACAAAGAGAATCCATGGCCTCCAACACCTGTCCTATGTGGACAGGCCCAGGTCACTGCCACTCTACCTGGTATTGTACAGATTGCTCAGGGGGATCTGTGTCTCGCCTTCGAGGCAATCTCAGACCCTATCGTACTAGAGATGCTCCATATCCATGTCTAACTCCTTGCGGACTACCTGATTTTGAAAAGCATAAATCTAAATGTGCAACATTAACAAAACCATATACACGTCAAACAAAGTATGTCACTAATCCTCTTCAAGTGCAGTCTTGATCTGTGGATGGGAAACCACAAACTTGTCCCAGGGGTTTCACCTGTGTCCCTCACTGACAGGGGTGACAGGTGATGATTGAGGTTTCTTTTTTGGGGATAAACTCTTGGCTAGGTTTGTAAGGGCCCCAGGGCCATTAGCCTAGTAACCTCCTACAAACTAGTGGATCTCCCTATTGCTCAGTTTAACCAACAGGGAACCGTGTTTACTGCCATAGAGAGTGGACCTGTTAATGCAGAACAAGGGCACCATCATATATCCCAACCTGCACACTTAAATTGACAGCTTGGATGATGACCTTGATCCTTTGGAAGTGATTGCTCCTCGACAAACGGGTCCTGGACATTAGAGTGTTAGGTCTCCTGGCTTCTTTTAGAAAGTGTTGCTCCACCTAATGAAAAGATTCATTATATGGTGCAGAAAAAAGGGACTAAGCCCTCAGCAAGCTCAGATCCCCTTGATCCTGTCATACTTATCAAGCCTTTTTGTAAAAGGACTCTCCTACTCCTCTCTAAAAATTAGTGCTTCAGTTATTTCAGCCTGTCTGCCTTCTCAGCCTCCTGTCTTTACCCATCCTCTCAAGAAATAGTTCCTGAGGGGAGTTATCCATATTGGGCACCCCAGAAAACTTCCTGTTCCCCCAGAACCATAATTTATTCTAGAGAAGCTCACCCTCCTACCCCTCAAGCCAGCTGCTTCCTCAGATAAAAAGTTCCCGATCTGGAAGACAGCTTTCCTACTAGCCATTACTTCAGCCATAAGGGTTTCAAAGCTTCAAGTCCTTAAGTGTGTGGAACTCTTCATCATTTTCCACAAAGGCAGAGTATCTCTTAGGACCAGTCCTTTCTTTATGCCCAAGGTGGTGAAAGAGACTTACTTAAACCAGACTATACACTTGCCTATAGTCTTTCCGAACCCTCAAAACAAGAGAGAAAGGGTCCTCTGTAATTTTGGTGTGCATAGGCAACTGTGTTACTGCTTGGCTAGAACCGAGAATGTCAGGAAGTCATAGAAGCTTTTTGTGATCTTTGCCAGTAGCTCTGAGGGGAGACACCAATCTCCAAATGGGTCTTCCTACTGTATCTGTCTTGCTACAGCCATCTTGGTAAGAAGACTCCAGAGTCCATGAGGACACATTCCACT
This sequence comes from Protopterus annectens, assembly GCF_019279795.1. Lineage (NCBI taxonomy): Eukaryota > Metazoa > Chordata > Ceratodontiformes > Protopteridae > Protopterus > Protopterus annectens. Next base: position 146,894,514 of record NC_056737.1, read on the forward strand.
AGGGCTACCACTACATCTGCTGCCTTTCTTAAATGGGGTAGCCACTAAGGACATTTTGGAAGCAGCTGCTTGGTCCTCTGTGCATATTTTCATAAAACATTACTCTCTCTCTACCTTTTCCAAGTCCAGGTCAGGTTTTGCCACTGCCACCTGATTGGGCATCCTTTCTTTTCATTAGTTCTTCTATCCGCTCTCCTTTCAGCTTTGTGAGTCATCCCATATGTCAGGATTGTAACAGTGAAACACAAAGAACATAGTACAGTTGCATGCATACACTTACCATAAATGTAGATACTTGAGTGTGTTCACTGTTGCAGTATTTTCCTCCATCCTTCCCCTCTTGCCTGTCAGGCTTGATTATTCTCTTTCTCAGTTCCAGGTTGCTCCCTCCTCCTTGACCCACATTCTGGAGTGTATTGGCTTAGGCTCCTGACCTTAAGGACCTGCTGAGGGCTTCTGCCTGTTGGGGGCAAGAAAGTACTGAGGTCATGGTGCTGCCCAACTCCCTTTGTATCCAGATGTTGTGACGTTGGCAGGGCATCCTCCAGCTTGAAGAGGAGGAGAAAATTCTGTGGTGGTCGGGCCAACCAAGGGCTTCCATGGCAGGAGATCCCATAAGTTAGGACTACAACAGTGAATAAAAGTAAACATCATCAGTTTTGGTATGTGTACACAACTCTGCACTTTGTGTTATTCTCACCTTGGCAAGTAATTTCCAGGCAAGGGTAGGGCTCATTGTACCAGGGCTTTAGCTTTTTCTGTGTTTTTTGGAAAAGGGTAGACTCTGTAAGTATTCCAGAGGCAGACAGTCATGTGCATACCTTTACAGAAAATTTCAAATTATATTATTCTTCCAGGTCCAGAACAGGTTTTGCTAGTACTATACTTCAAGGCCTCCTGGACTGTAATACTTTTTTTCTCCTCCACTTCTTTTTAAGCACTGGTAATCAACCGATGTAGCTTAGGATACTGCAACAGTGGTTTAATAATAACAGTACAGCTGCGCAAAATAACTTAACTTGGCAGTGGATGATTAAATAAATCATTGTTGCAGTAGGTACACCCTCACTCTTCTATCCCATTGTTTTCTGTTTTTGTCAGGGTGTGAATATTTTTATGTTCCCTTTTTTTTCTAGCTTTCCTTTTTCAGAGGCAAGAGAGTTGTGAATAATTGGTGCCCCAACCACTGATTTTATTTGGCTCTCTTTGAGCCTTTCAACGGTTAGACCACATGGAAGGTGCATTAAAGCTTTGGATGCTGGCTGGGTTGTCATATTCTTGGGAGGATGTGATCTATGTTGCTTAAGCTACTACAGCCGTGATCTATTCAAACATCTATTGTTACGGTAAGTTAATTTTACATAAATGCACTTTATGCTGTTGTGGTGCCAGGACCCTCTACGGGTTAATGTGCTTTAAAGTGAGAGGTTTTAGTGATTATGAAGGTTCATTACAGTGAAGCAGAGGCAGCAAGATATTGGCATTGGTTGAAAGTAAATGTGAGCAATATCAAGTGATACGAGTGCTCCCAGATTATACACTTTGAGGATTTCCCTAGCTGAAAAGTCTTGCATGTAAAGCAGTCAAGAGTCTGTGTCTTCTTTGTGCTGTATTCTTACTGTAAGTATTTTTGTTTTTTCAGTACTGCTGCTGCTGACTGATAGACAGTGACACTTTGGTTAGCAGCTTTGTGGTTAGAATGAAAAGTTAGAAGCATTTTGAAAAACTTGAAATAACCACAGTGTTTAACACTGGAGTTTGTAGGTTTGTTTTTCAAGATTAGGGCTCACTGGCAGTGGAGAACTGCAAGTAACAAAACCCAACATTTATATGTTCTACTACCCTTATATGAAGTAAGAGTATTTTGAAGAAAGTTGCGACTTGCTTGGCCTGATAGTTATGGGAAGTTTATTCTAAAATCTGCGAAGGTGTTGTGTAATTAATCTACCATTTTTCGTTATTATTGGTATATTTGTATTTGGTTCCCTTGTCTGGTGTTAGACTTTCAAATAGAACCAAATAGGATATTTCCTTTTAGACCAGGAAGACGTTAACTATATCTATTGTACAAAAAAGGGATGTGTCTGCATTTGTCTGGGTGGAGTCTAAATACTAGATGACAGTTGCATTAATACATACTTGTTTTAAACTGAGTGGCGTTATTTATTTATTTATTTTGCACTGTGGCCAGCAATGACCCTTAGACAGGCCAGCCAGTCATTATACTATGTTTGATGGCAGAAGACAGATATTTCCTTATAATAGTCTCTTCATACGTGGGCATCCTGGTGTTTTGGACCTGAAGTTGCCCAAGTCTGTATTTATGCAGTACTTTGAAAAAGCAGCTGGAAATGCATTAACTTTGTAGCTCCCCCACCCCTTTTCTCCACCTCTGTGGATTCCCTATTAGTCACACACTGCCGTAGCCTAGTCTGCAACTCTCGCTGTGAAGGAGTACTTTTTGCAGATTCAGGTGGTAGCTGGCCATCATGATGTTATGTGATCCTATCTCGCCTACATTCTGAATGATGGGTTCGGAGCCGATCCCTCGGCTCCGACTCGGCACGCTTATGCCAAAGAGCGAAGTCTCTTATTGGCTGAGCTTACTATATCCCAGGATGCACCACTACCAGTCCCCCAGATCTCGTTTGCCGCTTCCCTGCGAAGACGTGGTCTCGAGCTGGCTGGGCTGAGTAGTTTTTATTAACTAACTTTTCTGTCAGTTTTTTGCTGTTTTTGCTCACAAAAGCTGTTTTAACGGCTATCGCTCATTTGTGTACGTTTGGATTGTAAAAATTGTTGTGTGTGATTGGGTTGAGTTTGTTTCGGCCCCCCTCCATCCAGGGCCTTCCCGGACTGTCAACCTTTAAAACTTTACAGGGTCTCTAGTAATTCTATAGTTGTTTAGAGTTCCCTGTCTCTTTTTTACAGGAAGTGTTTGTGTTAAGCTATAACTGTTAGCTTAGCTTTATCATCAGTAAATCTTTAATTGTTTACTTTCCTGTCAAGTTACTAGAACTGTTTAACATCATGTCTCAAACCCCTAGGCCTTCGGGCTTTAAAAAATGTTCGAAATGTGGATTTAAAATGTCTATCACAGACGATCATTCGCTCTGTGTATATTGTCTCGGGGCAAAGCACTTGCAGGAGTCATGCAGCGTATGTCACGTTTTTTCCTCAAGGGTCCTCCAGGAGAGGAAAAATAAATTGATTCTTAAGGGGTTAGTTAAACCTTCCTTTGAAGAAGCCTTGGCATCCTCTCCTGCTCCGGCCAAAAAGAAAAGGGCTTCGGTTCCGACCAGTCCGTCGGATCCGACTGCCAAGAAACTTAGGCAGGCCTCTCCTTCGGCTCCAAAGACTTCGGAGCCGAGGTCGGAACGGTCTGCCTCGATGCCACCAGTATCGACTCCTCTGGCTTCGGAGCCGATGGCTGGGGCATCGAGAGGCGGGTCACCTTCGTCGGCTCCGCTGCTCTCGGAGCCGACAAGGGTCGCCCGCTCAGACACTTCCTCCTCGGCGCAGAAGTCTACCTCGGCACCGATGGAATCTGCTGTGAGTATTCCCTCGGCGCCGATACTCATCGAGTCGCCTCGGAGCCGGTCCCCTAGTCCTTTGGGGCCGATGGAGAGGCCTTCTCGAACCCGTTCTGTTTCCTCTCGGTCTTCGAGAATGTCGGATTCTGATATAGACAGGGTGCTCCAAAGACTGTTCCAGTCCCCAGTCTTCCAAAAATTTGTCTCGGTTCCGACCCAGTTGGTTTCGGAGCCGATGACCTTGGCCCACCCCATTGCCATTCCTCCTCCGACTGCTTCGGCTCCATCGGAGCAGGTGCTGTTGGAGCCGGTGGAGATCTCAGGGTCGGCTCCGACCCTTACTCCAACCCGGGCCTTTGGGTCCGAGTTTGGTACGCGGACTTCTTCGGCTGAACCCGGGGGTGATGTTTCGGGACCTATGCTTTCGGTTCCGAGCCTCCCCCTCGGTGCTTCGGCCGCGGGACTTCCGTCGGCTATCACGGCTCCGGAGACCGGACACTCCCAGGATTCTGGGGGTCCGGCTTTCAGGGCCATGAGGAGTGCCTTGGCCAAGTCCTCTTCGGCCATCTCTCCGGCTTTACCAGCACCTTCCCTGGGCGTGGAGACTGGTTCTTTGGCAGTTCCCCTGTCCGTAGCCAGCGGAGCCCCGAGGCCTGTGTTTACCCCCAGTGGGGTTCCTCCTCCTGAGGGTTCTTCGGAGTTGTCTTCAGAGGAACCCCAAGGAAGAGATCGTGCAAGAGGAAGCACGTGGACTCCCGAGTCTATTACATCGGACACTGATATGGATGATGCAGAGGGTCCCAAGTCGTCCTCGGATGATGTCTCATTTGCAGACATCTTAGAGATCCTCAAACAACGAGGCGGCTGGATATCCAAACCCCCTCTGCGGACGAGTCAGTACTCCTCAAGGCCTTTGGAGCTCAGCCCTCCGCCTCCTGGGTGTCTCCGCCCTTGACGAGCTCCTGGATTTAGTTTGTCGGCGTGGGAACATCCAGATACCGTGGAACCAGTCCCTTCTCGTCCAAATAAATTTTTGTCTGCTCCCCGAGAAGGAGTTCCTTACTAAAGGCGTGGCTGTAGATGCCATGGTGGTGGCATCTGCTACACAACAGGACGTGGCAGAGGCTTCAACGTCCGTCCATCCTCCTAATAAGGAGTCTAGGAGTATGGATAGGTACGGAAGCGCACCCTGACTTCAGCGGCCTTTACCTTAAGGTCTCTGAATTATTTGGCACATTTTACCAGGCTTCAGAGGGATCTGGTCAAGGAGTTGTCAGATTCCCTCTCGGTAACCTACCTGAGCAGCTAGCCCAGTCGGTTAGCTCTCAGTTGGCTATCCTTACGCCAATTTCTAACTCGTCCATGAGGCTCATTTCCTATGCGGCCGAAGGGGGTAGAGCGGCAGGCACAGGCGTGGCTCACGGAGACAAGCCTGGCTCCGCTTGTGTCAGTTTGGAGGCCTTCAAGTCTTTCTGCGCCGACGCTCCCTTTGATGGGTCCACATTGTTTGGACCCAAGGTGAAAGACACCCTTACCCGCTGTGAGCAAGAGGGAAAACGTTATCTGCCGTGAGGTGCCGTTATTCCACTCCCTTCGGCCTTACCCCAAGGCTAAAGGAGGGGAAAATGTGGTTCCAAATCTCGCAAGTTTTTCTCCCAACAGCAGGAAGATTCCCGCCCAGAGGCAGAGGGCGGGAAATTTTTCAGGGAGACGCCGTCCCAGAGGCGGCAGAGGGCCCCGCAATTCTGGAGACCGCGAGTCCTTTCGTGGCTCTTCCGCCTCCCACACGCCATGAGGGATTGCCCGGCTGTGCTGCTCGAGCCAGTCGGGTGTCGTTGCCAAGCACCTAAAAGCCTGGGAGTCAATCACTCAGGACAGATGGGTGCTTCGGATCATTGCCGGAGGTTACACTATCCCATTCACATACTCACCCCCACCGTCCAAGAGAATCCCGGACCCACCACCCAGTCAAAGGGAAATAGCAGCCGCAGAAGCTTTAAAGCTGCTAGAAAAAGGAGTCATCCAACCGGTCCCCACAGACCAGATCGGATCAGGAAATTACTCCAGGTTCTTTTTAGTGCCAAAAAAGACAGGGGACCTGAGACCAATATTGGATCTCAGCAGACTGAACCAATCCGTCACGAAATCCAAATTCCGAATGGTCACGTTACAATCCATTCTCCCATTGTTGGAGAAGGATGTTTGGATGTGCTCCATAGACCTCAAGGACGCCTATTATCACATACCGATACATCAGGCGTCCAGAAGGTATCTGCGCTTCAGCCTGGGAGTCAGTCATTACCAATTTTGCGCTCTGCCCTTTGGTCTCACCACAGCCCCAGGGTGTTCACCAAGTGTTTGGCAGTAGTGACGGCTCACCTGAGAAGTCTTGGATTCCAAGTGTTTCCCTATCTCGACGACTGGCTCCTGACTGCCACCACCAGGCATCTACTAATGGACAACCTCAAAGCCACCATCTCCCTGAGTGTTTCCCTGGGGATTACATTCAATTGGTCAAAGTCTGTCTTGCTGCCCTCTCAACGCATAAAGTTTATAGGAGCAGAGATAGACTCAAGATTGATGCGCGTCTTTCTTCCTGCCGAAAGGATCCGAACTTTACAGGGCCAAGTTCAAGCTCTGATCTCGAGATCCAAAGCCCCAGCCAGGATGGTCCTACAGGTTTTAGGCTCAATGTCTGCCACGGTTCTTTTAGTCCCTCTAGCAAGATTACACATGAGGATTCTTCAGTGGCTCTTGTCAACTCAATGGTCCTTTCAGGATCTTCCCCTCAATCATCACATCATGATTACGGAAATATGCAAAGGGACCTTCGCTGGTGGCTTCAGACATCCAACTTGGATCAGGGAAAACCCTTTGTTCTCCCTCCAGTGGTTACCCTGACGACAGATGCCTCCCAGATAGGGTGGGGGCATTGTCTGGGCAGGCTAGTTCAGGGCTCCTGGCTTCCGGACGAAGCTCTTCTCCACATCAACGTGTTGGAGATGAGGGCTGTACTTCTATCCCTACAGGCCTTACACAAGTTTCTTCCTCAGGGCATCATCGCCATCCACACAGACAACATGTCGGTGGTCTGGTATCTGAACAAACAAGGAGGGACCAGATCGCACCCCCTTTGCAGAGAGGCCATGAGAGTGTGGGAATGGGCTGTAGCTACCAACCGCTTCTTGGTAGCGACCCACATCCCGGGAAAGTCAAATGTATTGGCGGACAAATTAAGCAGGACAATTCTCTCTCCTCACGAATGGTCTCTAAACCGCACAGTAGCAGCCCAGGTTTTCAAGAGATGGGGGACGCCGTGCTGCGACCTATTTGCAACTCCACAAAACACCAAGTGCCAAAGGTTCTTCTCCTTGATTCCACATCAGGAAGTACCAGCCATGGATGCTCTAGCACAACCTTGGCCAACAGGGCTACTTTATGCCTTTCCTCCAATTCCACTTCTTCCCAAAGTTATTCAAAAAGCTGGGGTCTTCAATGATTCTCATTGCCCCATACTGGCCTCGTCAGATATGGTTTCCTTACCTGAAAAAGCATGCAGTGGACGATCCGTGGACCTTAGACCTGATCCCGGACTTGCTAATCCATCAGTCGGGACATTGGCATCAGTCCCTTCAATCTTTGAAATTGACAGCTTGGCTCCTCCACTTCCAACCTTAGTTAGAAGGCACACACTAGACCCGGAAGTTGTTCACATTTTATCTTCGGCCCACAAACCCACCACTAACAAATTGTACCTCAGTAAGTGGAAGAGGTTTGCTATCTGGGCTCAACTCAAGGGCTTAGACCCTATCACTGCTCCTGTCCCAGAGATTTTGAAATTCTTAACATCCCTGTTTAATCAGGGATCTTCTGTCTCAACTATTAAAGTCCAACTAGCGGCTATCTCTAAATTCCACGAATCCACGGATCCTCCTTTGATGAGCAGCAGACTATGCAAAACGTTCATTAAAGGTGCGAGTCTGTTAAGACCACCAGTTTTTCATCCTGCACCTCAGTGGGATCTTGATTTGGTGCTTCGCGCATTTACCTCTCCCCATTTCGCTCCGGCTGCTACATGCTAATTAAAATATCTGTCTTGGAAAACGGCATTCTTAGTGGCTATTACTTCTGCAAGAAGAGTCTCAGAGCTTCAAGCCCTGTCTATTAAACCACCGTACTTGATTTTCCACAAGGATAGAGTATCACTTAGGCCTAATCCATCCTTTGTCCCAAAGGTCTGTTCTAGTTTCTGTCTTCAACAATCTCTAGAGCTACCAGTTTTCTTTCCAAAATTTTCTAATGAAGCAGAATACACTCTCCATAAATTGGATGTTCACAGGCAATTACGCTTCTATTTAGACAGGACTCAGCAACTGCGTAAGTCAGACCAGTTGTTTGTGTCCTTCTCAGATAATAAATTGGGCCAAACCATCACAAAAGCTACTATCTCAAAATGGATCAGAGATTGCATAACTCAGGCCTATTCTTCTTGAATAAGCAACTTACATCATCTATCAAAGCTCATTCTACCAGAGCTATGGCTACTTCTATAGCCTTTCATTCCAAGCTCGCTATATCGGAAATTTGTGCTGCGGCTACTTGGTCCAACCCGCACACTTTCATTTCCCACTACAAATTGGATGTGGCATCTAAAGGACGAGCATCATTTGGTTCCACGGTTCTCAGGAGTGTTTTCCAGTGAGCCACCCAGGATTCAGGTGCTAGGACGCTGTCCCATCATTCAGAATGTAGGCGAGATAGGATCACATAACATCTTTTAGTTATGTACTCACCATAACTTCAGATGTTTGGGATCCATCTCGCCTACATTCCTGATACCCACCCTCCTTCCCCCTGCCTTGCAGATCAGAAGAGATTGAACGGTTTTGAGTTCAACTGTTTTATCTTGTTTCATCTGACGATGTTATATAAGCAGGGTATGCGTGTGTGCATGTATGCGGACAAACTAGATCTGGGGGACTGGTAGTGGTGCATCCTGGGATATAGTAAGCTCAGCCAATAAGAGACTTCGCTCTTTGGCATAAGCGTGCCGAGTCGGAGCCGAGGGATCGGCTCCGAACCCATCATTCAGAATGTAGGCGAGATGGATCCCAAACATCTGAAGTTATGGTGAGTACATAACTAAAAGTTTTGCTGCCTTTGCCCCTTCCTATCCTTCAAGTTCAGGGTGATGTCTTGACATCTCCCTGGTACAGTTGTTGTTGTTGTTGTGTCTTTCGGCTTTTCCCGGTTAGGGGTCGCCACAGCGGAACTCCGGTCTGCTAATGATTGGCAGTAGATTTTTATGTGCTGGCTTGCCGGGCCTAACGCACAACCTTCAACGAAGGAACGCCCATTCACGCATGTCGCCACAAAGAAGACTCTCTAACTGAGAATCGAACGGGCCACATCTAACTGTGAGGCGACAACCCTACCGCAGCACCACCACCGCGGGTACACATCTCCCTGGTACAGTCTTTTTTTTTTATATTTTCCCTATTGTTTCTAATTGAAAAAAAAGAGTCCTAGGTGTCCTTATGTATGTTTTTCGTGTTTCACTGTTGCATTCATTACATTTTGGTTATCTGCTTGCAGGTAGCCCTCAGTCGGCCTGATTAGCAAAGTCTTGGGTCCTGCGTCGGTTGCTGTCCCTTCTGCCATGACGTCAGGGGTATAAAACATGCAGCAGACGCCATTACATCAGTCTTTCTTGCCGTGCGGTGCCTGAAGCAGAAGCAGTTCACAAGTGCCGGTCGGCCGACTCCTGAAATTTCATTTTCGAGTTTCAGAACTGAAGTCTTCAACTAAAGCTAAGTACCCCATTGGGGAAACTTTTTCTTGCTCCTTACCGATGTCAGTAAAAGTTAATAATTGCATTACTTGTGGGAACCAAATACCTCATAAAGATTTTCATTCGTACTGTATTCCTTGCCTAGGCCCTGACCACGACGTACCTTGCTGTTGGTTTTGTGCTTTATTTAATCAGCGCACTATCCGTCGTCGGTATATTTTCACCTCTAATTATTTTGGTTCTCAGTTTAATTATCCAGAAATGTAGGTTAGCCAGTTAGCCATCCGACTACCGGGATTCAGAAAAAAACGCAAGGATAAAGACAGAGGCCGCCGAGGTCCAAAACTGCCGATGACGCTTCTCCTAAGACAGTCACTAGTTCGCCGGTACTCAGTGAGGGGCTTTCATAGCCCCTGGTACTTACTACTTCTGATTTGCAGGCCTCTACTGAGACCCATTCGGAGTCTGGTATGTCGCGAGATGCTTCAACTATGGAACCCACGGATGTCTCTACCTTGGATGGGTCTGGAGCCGCTATGCAGGCACCGGCTTCTGAGGGTGTATTCAGGCCTACGGACCTGCATATTAAACCGATGCCTCCTTCTTCACGTAGGCCTAAATCTCGAACCATGCCTAAAAAACCGACGCCCAGGCCACATGCTCAGGCCTCAATGCCTAAAAAACAAATGATAAGAATAGCTGAATATCTAATTACTCTACTCTGATCAGGCGTAGCCACCCCCCCTAAGAGGCCTAGGATTGAAGTTGTTTCTGAATCTTCTGACCAGGATTATGTTTTTTCTGATTCTTCTGATGATCTGGATTTGCCCTTATCTACTTATGAGGATTCTGATGCAGAGGACTCTATTCCCTCTGCCTCCCCTCCAGAGGATTTTTCTTTTGTTGAAACTTTACATACTCTAAGGGAGCATTTCCACTAGGAAAGCCAGGATTTTTCTGATTCAAAAAAGAAGCTCAGGGATTTCTTACTCCTGCCTCAGCATAGGCCTTTAGCTATTCCTCATGTACTAGACATTGTTGATGATGCTTTTTCGGAATCTAGTTTGGCCCCTGATTCCTTGCCTGCTGCTCCCAGAAAACCTGACAGATACTACAGGGTCAGAGTCTCTCAAGTTCCGTTTTAAAAATCCTATTGCAGATCCAGAGACTATTTCTCAGGGGCCCAAGGGCATTAAGGCTTCTACTGCTAAAAATTGTACCCCTTCTGATAGAGACTCCAGGGTGCTGGATATATGGGGTAAGAAGGTTTACACTTATGCAACCTTGGCCATTAGGGCTTTAAACTGTCAGTTCCATATGTTAAAGTACCAGCAACATGTTATGGGATTGCTTAAACAGAAAATGATGTTGATGTTGATTCCTGACTGTGTGGAAAATAGAGTTATAGGATTTAATGCATTCTGCTAAACAGGTTGGAAAACCTACTTTACAATGTGGTTTTGATTCATTAGAGGCCTCTTGCAGGGCTGCTGTTACTGGGTATGTGCTCAGAAGGCATGTTTGGCTTAAGGAGCAATCTTTACCTGATCATGTTAAAGCTCGCTCCCTTAAATGAGGACTGCCTGTTTGGCAACAAGGCTGAGGAAGTTCTTAAAAAGATGGAAGATAAAGCAAAATTTATGCAAACTGTTAAAGATTTCTTACAGGTTCAGCCTCCTAGATTTAGTAGGCACTGGCCCTCTAAAAATTGGTCCTTTCCAGCCCCTTCCAGGTCTTCTCAAGCCAAACCCAGACACAGCAGAAACCCCATGTTTCAGTCCCAGGGGACACACACGACTAAGCAGTGCGGGGGGGGGGGGGCTGCACTTCCAAATCTGGGAGTAATAAGACTCCCCCCTATGGTAAACTGTCTCAATGACTTCCTTTTACAATTTTCAAGCACTTATCAACTGACTGCCCCTTTGGGGGGAAAGATTGCTCTTCATGCAAATAACTGGGAACTCATTACCCAGGATAAATGGGTTTTAAGTATTGTGTCCCAGGGTTACAGATTTCACTTCCACACGTTGCCAACACCAAACGGGTGGCTGGACCTACCCCCAAATCAGTGGGCAGAGGCCCAAAAACAAGTACTTTTTCTCTTAAGCATGGGGACTATTCAGTTGGTACCAGAAGAGGAAAAGGGACAAGGTTTCTACTCGCAACTTTTTTCCTGGTACCCAGAAAAAACAATTCATGGCGTCCTATCCTGGACCTGTCTACTCTAAATACCTTTTCGGAGTTTCCAAAATTCAAGATGCTGACTCTTCACCAGTTGCTTCCTATGCTAGGCAAAGACACCTGATTCGCAACACTAGACTTAAAAGAAGCATACCTGCACATCCCAATCAGGGATTCTTGCAAAAGATACCTTCGCTTTAAAGCAGGCTACACACACTATCAGTTCTCTGCACTGCCCTTTGGCTTATCTACTGCACCCAGGGTATTCACAAAGTGCCTAGCTCCAGTTATTGCATTTTGCAGGCAAAGAAATATTCAGATATATCCATACCTGGACGATTGTCTAATTCAGGCAGAAAGCCAGGACATACTTTTGAATCATCTGGCCTTTGTACAAAGGGATGTTCTTCGTGTTTCACTGTTGCAGTCATTATATTTGGGTAATCTGCTGGCAGGTTGCCCTCAGTCAGCCTGATTAACAAAGTCTTGGGTCCTGCGTCGGTTGCTGTCCCTTCTTCCATGACGTCAGGTCGTCAGGGGAATAAAACATGCAGCCGACGCCATTACATCAGTCTTTCTTGTCATGCGGTGCCTGAAGCAGAAGCAGCTCGCAAGTGCCCATCGGCCAACTGCCGAAATTTTCGTTTTCGAGTTTCAGAACCAAAGTCTTCAACTTAAAGCGAAGTATCCCGTTGGGGAATCTTTTTCTTGCTCCTTACCAATGTCAGTAAAAGTTAATTGCATTACTTGTGGAAAGCAAATACCTCATAAAGATTTTCATTTGTACTGTATTCCTTGCCTAGGCCCTGACCACAATGTACCTTGCTGTTGGTTTTGTGCTTTATTTAATCGGCGCACTATCCGTCGTCGGTACATTTTTGCCTCTAAATATTTCAGTTCTCGGTTTAATTATCTAGAAATGACGTTGGTTAGCCATGCGACAACCGGAATTCCGAAAAATCTCAAAGAAAAAGAGAGAGCCCGTCGAGGTCCAAAACTGCAGACGACACTTCTCTTAAGCCAGTCGTCAGTTTGCCAGTACTCATTGAGGCGCTTTCGGAGCCCCTGATACTTGCTACTTCTGACTCGCAGGCCTCTACTGAGACCCATGTGGAGTCCGGTATGCTGCGAGATGCTTCACCTATGGAACCTGCAGATATCTCTACCTTGGATGGGTCCGGAGCAGCTGTGCAGGCACCGGCTTCTGAGGGTGTATTCAGGCCTACAGATTTGCATATTAAACCGACTCCACCTTCTATTCTAAGGCCTAAATCTCGATCGATGTCTAAACAAACGATGCCCAGGCCACATGTTCACGCCCCTATGCTTAAAAAACAACTGATCAAAATGGCTGAAGATCTTATTACTCTAATCAGGGTTAGTCGACCCCCTCCTTCTAAGAGGCCTAGGACTGAGCTTGACTATGATTCTTCTTATCAGGACTCTGTTTCTTCTAAGTCTTCCAATGACCTAGATTTGTCCATACCTACTTATGAGGATTGTGATGCAGAGGATTCCATTCCGTCTGCCCCCCCCCCCCCCGAGGACTTTTTTTGGGGGGAAACTTTACATACCTTAAGGGAACCTTTCCATTGGGAAAGTCAGGAATTTTCTGAATCTAAAAAGAGGCTTATTGATTTCCTTCTACCTCAACGTAGGCCTTTGGCTATACCTCCTGTACTAGACATTGTTGATGATGTGTTTTCAGAATCCAGTATAGCCCCTGATTCCCTGCCTCCGGCTCCCAGTAAACCTGACAGATACTACAGGGTTCCTGAGTCCCACAAGTTCCTTTTCAAAAATCCTGTTGCAGATCCAGAAACCATTTCTCAGGGGCCCAAGGGCATTAAGGCTTCTACTGCTAAAAATCTACCCCTTCTGATAGAGATTCCAGGGTGGTGGATAGATGGGGTAAAAAGGTTTATACTTCTGCAACCTTGACAATCAGGGCTTTAAACTGCCAATTTCATATGCTAAAATATCAACAGCATATTTATGGGACTGCTCAAACAGAAAATTATGTTGATTTCTGACTGGGTGAAAAATAAAGATTTACAGAATTTATTGCATTCTGCTGAACAAGTTGGAAAACATACTTTGCAATGTGGTTTTGATTCTTTAGAGGCCTCTTGCAGGGCTGCTGTTAACTGGGTGTGTGCTTAGAAGGCATGCTTGGCTTAAGGAGCAATCTCTGCCTGATCATGTTAAAGCAAAATTGTTGGATGCTCCTTTAAGTCAGCACCGTCTGTTTGGCAGTAAGGCTGAAGAAGTTCTAAAAAAGAAGTAAGATAAAGCTAAATCTATGCAAACTGTAAACGATTTCTTAAAAGTTCAACCTCCAAGATTTAGTAGGCACTGGCCTACTAAGAATTGGTCCTTTCCAGCTCCTTCCAGATCCACTCAAGCCAAACCCAGACACACCAAAATCAACAGGTTTTAGTCCCAAGGGTCTCTCAGAACTAAGCAATGGGGGGGCCTCCACTTCCAAATCTGGAAGTAACAAGACACCCCCCCATGGTAAACAGTATCTATGATTTTCCTTTAAAATCACCAAGCACTTAGCCGCCCCTTTGGGGGGAAATATTGCTTTTCATGCAAAAAACTGGGAACTCATAACCCAGGGAAAATGGGTTTTAAATATAGTGTCCCAGGGATGTGGAGTTCATTTCCACATGTTGCCAACACCAAAAAGGTGGCCATGACCTGCCCCTCAAATCAGTGGGCAGAGGCTCAGAAACAAGTACTTTCCCTCTTAAACATGGGGGCTATTCAACCAGTACCAGAAGAGGAAAAGGGGCAAGGTTTCTATTCCAGGCTTTTCCTGGTACCCAGAAAAGACAAATCATGGCGTCCAATTCTGGACCTGTCCACTCTAAACACCTTTCAGGACATTCCAAAATAAAAGATGTTGACTCTTCACCAGTTTCTTCCTATGCTAGGCAAAGATGCCTGATTGGCAACTCTAGATTTAAAAGAAGCTTACCTGCACATCCCAATCAGGAAATCTTACAGAAGACACCTACGCTTCAAAGCAGGCTACTTGCATTATCAGTTCTCTGCACTGCCCTTTGGCTTGTCTACTCTGCTCAGGGTATTCACAAAGTGCCTGGCTCCAGTAATTGCATTTTGCAGGCAAAGAATATTCAAATATGGACGATTGTCTAATTCAGGCAGAAAACCAGGCCATACTTATAAATCATCTGGCTTTTGTAAAAAGGGTTCTAACTTATCTAGGGTACACCATAAACGAAAATAAATCACAACTGGTACCTTCTCAACAGATTAGATTCCTGGGTGCAAGCTTGAATACAACTGCCCAGATAGCTTTCCTCACACCAGAAAAGCAAATTCATTTGGTAACCTACTTCAGACAAGTGGCCACAAAAACCCTGGTATCTGCAAGACAAATGCTGCAAACCTTGGGGTTCATGGCCTCCTGCATTCTTCTAATTCCACATGCAAGACTGCATATGAGGAAACTACAGTGGTACTTAAAAGTCTATGGAGTCAACATTGTCACCGCCTGGAAACAATGATGCCTATCATACCTTGCCTACTCCTTGAGTTCCTATGGTGGGCAGAGGCCTGCCACCAAAACAAGGGACAGACATTCACACTACCCCCTGCCGCCCAAACCCTAACTACAGACGCATCAGACTATGTATGGGGGGCTCACCTGGCAGGGAAGTGCATTCAGGGCAAATGGAACCCAAACCAAATGCACCTGCATATGAATCAAAAATAAATGTTAGCTGTACAGAATGCTCTGACAGCCTTCAAGAACTACATTCATCCAGGACAGCTAATGGTAAAGACGGACAACACCACGGTTATGTGGTACATAAACAAGCAGGGGGGTACACATTCCTACCCCCTCTGCAGACTAGCCATGGCATTGTGGAACATGGCCTTGAGCTAACGTGCAACTACAAGCTCAATTCCTGCCAGGAAAACTGAATACACTGGAAGACGGACTAAGGAGAAATCTCATGGACCCACATGAATGGAAACTGGAACAGTGGATTTTTAACATGTTGACAAGCAAATGGGGGAGCCCAGACTTGGATCTATTTGCCTCTCCCCAGAACTACCAGTTGGACAAATTTTGCACAAGGACTCCTCACAAAAAAGCCTGGAAAGAGGTTTTCCAGCTGAAGGACAGAGCATCCAGTCAGTCTACGCCTTTCCCCCTCTGCCTCTGCTCTCCAAAGTTTTGCTAAAAGTCAAACAGGACAAACCAAAAATGATTTTGATTGCTCCAGACTGGTTACGCCAACACTCGTACCCACTCCTGTGCAGTGTGTCACAAACATCTCCATGGCATTTGCCTCAGACACCTTCCTTACTGTCTCAGCAGGAGAACCAAATTCTGCACCCTCAGCACCCAACATTGAACCTTGCAGCTTGGCTAATCACTTAAATTCACCCTTAGCATCCCTCAGCAAACCTGTGATGGATGTTGTCTTGGAGGCGAGAAGACCTAGTACTAGAAAATCTTATGCTGACAAATGGAAAAGATTCTGTGCCTGGAACCAATCTTTAGGGATGAGCACAGCAGCGCCCAATTTACCTCAGATTTTGCAATATTTAACTGAGATTCTTCACAAGGGCCTGTCTTTCTCCTCTATTAATATCCACACTTCAGCTATTTCAGCTCACTATAACACAGAACCACCCCTCTTTTCTCATCCCCTGCTCAAACAGTATCTCAGAGGAGCAAAGAACTTGAGACCACCCAGGAGAGCTCCTACCTCTGCCTGGGACCTTAACTTTGTTTTGGAAAAGCTCACTTTACCTCCTTTCGAGCCAGCTGCTACTGCAGACTTAAAATTTCTTTCTTGGAAAACAGCCTTCCTCTTAGCAATCACTTCAGCGAGAAGGATATCTGAATTGCAGGCCCTTATGGCAGTGGAGCCTTTCATCATCTTTCATGCAGACAGGGTATCTCTGAGGGGACCAGTCCATCCTTCATGCCCAAGGTGGTTTCCAGTGTGGCTCTTAACCAGTCCATTCATTTGCCAACCTTCTATCCCAATCCACAAAACAAAGGGGAACAGATTCTGCATTCCTTGGACGTGCACAGAAAACTTAGATTATACTTGGACAGAACTAAATTTCAAAGAAAATCTGAACAATTGCTAGTGGCGTTTACTGCTGGGGCAAAGGGGAAGGCTATTTCAAAACAAACCATTTCTAAATGTGTAAGCCTTTGCATTCATTTCTGCTATAAGCACCATGGAAAACCTATCCCCCAGGTGATCAGATCTCATTCCACCAGGGCTGCATCTATTCTGCAGCCTTTCTCAGAGGTGTTCCTACCAGGGATATTCTAGAAGCTGCTACCTGGAGTTCAGTACATACTTTCACAAAGCATTACTATTTACCAATTTTCTCTAAATCCAGAGCTGGCTTTTCCACTGCCGCATGCAGGGCCTTTTAGCCGGTCCTAATGCTGTATAAATCCATCCTCCCAATCATAGCTTTGGGAATCTACTCAAATGTAATGACTGCAACAGTGAAACATGAACATAGTACAGTTGTGTACACTTACCATAAATGTAGATGTTAGAGTGTGTTCACTGTTGCAGTCCTGATTACCCTCCCTCCAGCCCCGTTTTTCACTTGCTATACCTCTACTTTCTTTTACTATGCTTAAAAGCCTTTTTGGTGTATTTGCTTTTGGTTGGCGGTATATTTTTGTGTTTTTAATTTTATTTGCTCCCCATTTGGGGGGCACCTGACATCTGGGGCAAGAAAAACTGATGTAATGGTGTCGGCTGCATGTTTTATACCCCTGACAACCTGACGTCATGGAAGAAGGGACAGCAACCGACGCAGGACCCAAGACTTTGTTAATCAGGCCGGCCGGCTGAGGGCAACCTGCCAGCAGATTACCCAAATGTAATGACTGTAACAGTGAATACACACAAACATCTACATTTATGGTAAGTGTACACAACTGTACTTTCTAACCCGTCTGGGGTACACCATAAATGAAAAGAAATCTTACCTGGTACCATGTCAAGAAATCATATTCCTGGGAGCAAGCTGGAATACAACTTCCCAGATGGCTTACCTTATGCCAGAGAAACAAATTCATTTGACAACCTACTTCAAACAAGTGGCCACAAAAAGCCTGCTATCTGCAAGACAAATACTGAAAGCCTTAGGGTTCATGACCTCCTGCATTCTTCTAATTCCATATGCAAGGCTGCGTATGAGGAAACTACAGCTGCATCTAAAAAGCCTATGGTGTCAACATTCTCAGGATCTAGAAGCAGTGATCCCTGTCATACCTTGCCTACCCCTAGAGTTCCTTTGGTGGGCAGAGGCCTGCCACCAAAACAAGGGACTACCTTTCACACCACCCCCTGCCGCCCAAACCCTAACAGACTCATCAGACTATGCATGGGGGACTCACCTGGCAGGGAAGTGCATTCAGGGCAAATGGAACCCAAGTCAAATGCACCTGCATATCAATTAAAAAGAAATGTTAGCTGTACAGAATGCTCTGACAGCCTTCAAGGACCACATTCTTCCAGGACAACCAATGGTAAAGATGGACAACACCACTGTTACGTGGTACATAAGCGGGGGGGGGGTACACATTCTTAACCCCTCTGCAGACAAGCCATGGCATTGTGGAACACAGCCTTGAGCTACCAGGTGCACCTTCAAGCTCAATTCCTGCCAGGAAAATTAAATACACTGGCAGACGGACTAAGCAGAAACCTCATGGACCCACACGAATAGAAACTGGAACCAAGGATTTTCAACATGTTGACAAGCAAATGGGGGAGCCCAGATATAGACCTGTTTGCCTCTCCCCAGAACTACCGATTGGACAAATTTTGCACAAGGACTCCCCACAAACAAGCCTGGAAAGTGGATGCTCTGTCATTCATCTGGAAAAACCTATCAGTTTATGCCTTCCCCCTCTGCTCTCCAAAGTACTACTAAAGATCAAACAGGACAAACCATGGATGATTTTGATTGCTCCAGACTGGCCATGCCAACACTGGTACCCCCTCCTGCACAGTGTCACAGCTAACCCCATGTCACCTGCCTCAGACTCCTTCCCTGTTGTCCCAGCAGGAGAACCAGATTCTGCGCCCTCAGCTTCTAACTCTGAACCATGCAGCCTGGCTAATTACCTAATCTCTCCTTTACCATCCCTGTGATGGATATCATTTTAGAGGCAAGGAGGCCAAGTTCTAGAAAATGTTATGCTGAGAAATGGAAAGGATTCTGTGCCTGGAACCAGTCTCAATGGATGAGCACAGCAGCGCCCAATTTACCTCAGATTTTACAATACTTAACTGAGATGCTTCACAAGAACCTGTCTTTTTCCTCCATTAAAATCCATGCCTCAGCCATTTCAGCTCATTATAACACAGAACCTCCCCTCTTCTCTCATCCACTGCTCAAGCAGTTCCTCAGATGGGCCAAAAATTTGAGACCACCAAGGAGAGCTCCAACCCCAGCCTGGGATCTTAACTTTGTTTTGGAGAAACTCGCTCTACCTCCTTTCGAGCCAGCTGCTACTGAGGACTTAAAATTTCTTTCTTGGAAAAAGCTTTCCTTTTAGAAATCACTTCAGCTAGAAGGGTATCTGAATTACAGGCCCTTATGACAGTGGAGCCTTTCATCATCTTTCATGCGGACAGGGTGTCCCTCGCAACCAATCCATCCTTCATGCCCAAGGTGGTATCCAGTGTGGCTCTTAATCAGTCCATTGCCAACCTTCTTTCCCAATCCACAGAGCAAAGGGGAACGGATACTGCATTCTTTAGATGTGCACAGACAACTTAGATTCTAAGACTAAACCTCAAAGGAAATCTGAAAAACTGCTGGTGGCATTTGCTTCAGGGGCAGTGGGGAAGGCTATTTCAAAGCAAACCATTTCTAAATGGATAGGGCTTTGCATTCATTTCTGCTATAAGCACCATGGAAAACCTATCGCCCAGGGGATCAGACCTCACTCCACCAGGGATGCATCTACCCTCTACAGTCTTATTAAGAAGCGTACCTACCAGGGACATCCTAGAAGCTGCTACCTGGAGTTCTGTTCATACCTTCGCCAAGCATTATCATTTGCCAATTTTCTCTAAATCCAGAGCTGGCTTTGCCACTGCAGTCTTCCAGGGCCTTATAGCTGGTCCTAATGCTATTTAAATTCCTCCTCCCAACCATAGCTTTAGGGAATCTACCCAAATATAATGACTGAAACCGTGAAAAGTCATTACATTTGGGTAATCTGCTGGCAGGTTGCCATGAGTCGGCCTGAATTCCAATGTCTTGGGTCTTGCGTCTGTTGCAGTCTTCTCTTCCATGACGTCAGGGGTATAGAACATGTAGCCAACGCAATTTTCTTTAGTCTTTCTTGCCGCGCAGTGCCCGAAGCAGAAGCATTTCGCAAGTGCCGGTCGGCCGACTACTGAAATATTAGAGTTTGAGTTTCAGAACCGAAGACTTCACTGAAGCCAAGTACCTCGTTGGGGAACTTTTTTCTTGCTTTTTACCAATGTCAGAAAAAGTTAATTTGTATTACTTGTGGGAAGCAAATACCTCATAAGGATTTCCATTTATACTGTATTTCTTGCCTAGGCCCTGATCACAATGTGCCTGGCTGTCAGTTTTGTGCTAGATTTAACCAACGCACTATTAAGTGATGGTATATTTTTGCATCAAAGTATTTTGGAAACAGATTTAACTACCCAGAAATGTCGTCGGATAGCAATCAGACTACCGGAGTACATAAAAAATGCAAAAAAAAAAGGTCAGAGAAAGGCAGTCAAGATCCGAAACAGACAACGAAGCTTCTCCTAAGCCAGTCACCGGTTTGCTGGTGCTCAATGAGGCGCTTTTGCAGCCCCTGATACCCACTACCTTTGAGTCGCAGGCCTCTACCGACACCCATGTGGAGTCGCAAGATACTCAAGGTATTGGACCGACGGATGTATCTCCCTCTGATGGGTCCGGAGCCGCTGAGCAGGCACCGGCTTCTGAGGGTGTTTTCAGACCTCAACATTTATATATCAAACTGACGACAGCTGCAAAACAAAGACAAAGGCAGCTCCTAAAACTAAAAAACTGACGCATGAGCCACGTGCACAGGCCTCTATGCCTAAAAAACAGATGATCAAAATGGCTGAAGACTTTATTACCTTGATCAGGGGTACCCATCCCCTTCCAGATAAGAGGCCTAGGCAAGACACTGATTATGAATCTTCAGATCAGGTTTCTATTTCTTCTGATTCCTCTTCTGATCCGGAATTATCCATACCTCCCTATGAGGATTCTGATGCTGAGGAGTCTCTTCCATCTGCATCTCCTCCTGACAACTATTCATTTGGAGAAACCTTGCATACTTTGAGGAGCATTTTCACTGGGAGAGTCAAAGACTTCTCAGAATCAAAAAAGAGGCTCAGGGATTTCCTTCTCTCTCAGCACAAGCTTTTAGTCATTTCCCCTGTTTTAGACCTTGTGGATGATGTGTTTTCGGAGTCAAGCTTGACCTCTGACTCCTTACCTCTGGCTCCCAGTAAGACTGACAGATATTACAGGGTCCCTGACTCAGATACATTTTTATTTAGAAACCCTGCTGCTGATCCTGAAACTATTTCACAGTGTCCAAAGGGAGTTAAGGCCACAACATCAAAAAATCCTACCTGTTCTGACAGAGATTCAAGGGCACTGGACAGATGGGGAAAAAAGGTTTATACATCTGCAACCTTGGCAATTAGGGCCTTAAACTATCAATTTCATATGCTTAAGTACCAACAACATGTTATGGGATTGCTGAAACAGAAAATTATGTTGATTTCAGAATGTGCAGAAAATAAAGAATTGCAGGAATTATTGCATGCAGCTGAACAAGTTGGAAATCATACTTTGCAATATGGTTTTGATTAGAGGCCTCCTGCAGGGCAGCAGTTACTGGATCTGTGATTAGGAGGCATGCCTGGTTAAAGGAACAAAATTTGCCTGATCATGTTAAAGCTAAATTGCTAGATGCACCCTAACAGCATGATTCTATGTTTGGTATTAAGGCAGAAGAGGTTTTAAAGAAAATGGAAGACAAAGCTAAGTCTATGCAAACTGTTAAAGACTTCTTACAAGTGCAGCCACCAAGATTCAGCAGACACTGACCTACAAAAAATTGGTCCTTTCCTGTGTCAGACAGAGCTCAAAGGGGAAAATCCAGATGCCCTAAGGGTTCCAGACACCAGGCGCAAGACTCATACAGGTCAACGCAATGGGACGCATCCACCTCAAAATCTGGAGGAGATAAAGCACAAACCTACAGAAAGTAATCCCAATGACTTCCCTCTGCCTACACCAAGCACTTATCTTTTGGCAGTACCCATAGGGGGAAAGTTAGCACTTTTTGCTCAAAATTGGCAGTTAATAACCCAGGACAAGTGGGTACTAAACATTGTATCACAGGGATACAGATTCCATTTCCACACTCTGCCAATGGCAAATGCTTGGCCAGATCTGCCAAAAAATCAATGGTCAGAGGCAAAGAAACAGGTTACGTCCCTCATGGATATGGGGGCCATTCAGACAGTACCAGAACAGGAAAAAGGATAAGGTTTTTACTCAAGACTGTTCTTGGTACCCAGAAAGGACAAGGCCTGGCAGCCAGTACTGGATTTATCAATTTTGAACACTACCTGGACATTCCAAAATTCAAAATGCTGACTTTGCACCAGCTTCTGCCCCTGCTGGGCAAGAATGCTTGGTTGGTGACTTTAGACCTAAAAGAGGCATACCTGCATGTCCTAGTAAGACAATCGTCCAGAAGATACCTCAGATTCAAGGCTGGCGTAATGCATTACCAATTCTCTGCACTGCCCTTTGGCTTATCTACTGCGCCCAGGGTCTTTACAAAGTGCCTGGCACCAGTAATTGCATTTTGCAGACAAAGAAGTATACAAATATATTCTTACTTGGACGACTGTCTCATTCAAGCAGAGAACAAGGACACTCTTCTTCGACACCTAGCGTTTGTGAAAAGGCTTCTAACATTCCTGGGTGCAAGCTTGAATACAACTGTCCAGATGGCTTACCTCACTCCAGACAAACAAAGGCAACTGACTACTTGCTTCAAACTTATGGCAACACAAACCCAGTCTTCTGCAAGACGAATTCTGCAGGCTCTGGGCTTCATGGCATCCTGCATCCTACTAATTCCATATGCATGACTGCATATGAGGAAACTTCAATGGTACCTAAAAAGTTTATGGAGTCAACATTCCCACAGTCTGGAAACAATGATTCCTCTCATTCCCTGCCTGCAGCAGGAGTTTCTATGGTGGGCAAAGGCCTGTCACCAAAGCATGGGACGGCCCCTCACTCTACCCCCTGCCAGCCAAACCTTAACAGCAGACTCATTAGATTGTGCCTGGGGGGCCCACATGGCAGGAAGATGCATTCAGGGCATATGGGCACCAAAACAAATGCATCTACATATCAGCCAGAAAGAGATGCTAGCTGTTCAAAATGCCCTAACAGCCTTCAAGGACTTACTTCATCCAGGACAACTACTGATAAAGATGGACAACACCACAGTCATGTGGTATATAAACAAGCAAGGGGGCACACACTCGTACCCCCTTTGCAGATTGGCCATGGCACTGTGGGACACAGCTTTGACCTACCAAATACATCTTCAAGCTCAATTCCTATCAGGAAAACAAAACACTCTGGCAGACGATTTAAGCAGAAATCTTATGGATCCTCATGAATGGAAACTAAATCCACAAGTCTTCAGCATGATAACAGAGAAATGGGGGAGCCCAGGCATAGATCTATTTGCCTCTCCTCAAAATTATCAATTGAAAAAATTCTGCACAAGGACTTATAACAGACAAGCATGGAAAGTGGACGCCGTATCCTTCAGTTGGAAAAACCTATCAGTTTACGCCTTTCCTCCTCTGCCTCTTCTACCCAAGGTCCTCCTAAAAGTCAGACAGGAGAAGCCAAAGATGATATTAATTGCCCCAGACTGGCCCCGCTAATACTGGTACCCAATCCTAAGGAACTTGTCTCAATACCCAGTTTGCACCTTGCCTCAAAGACCACATCTACTGTCCCAGCAAAACAATCAGATCCTGCACAATCAACTACAGACTCTGAACCTGGCAGCATGGCTAATCATGTAATCATACAAACGACACCTCTCAGTAAAGCTGTGATGGATGTCATTTTGGAAGCCAGAAGGCCTAGTACTAGAAAATCGTATGCTGACAAATGGAAGAGATTCTGTGCTTGGAATCGAGCACAAGGAACTGATACAGCAGAACCGCATATTCCTCAGATATTACAATACTTAACTGAGATGCTTGACAAAGGCCTATCTTTCTCATCAATCAAAATCCATGCCTCTGCCATTTCGGCTCATTACAATACAGAGCCACTAATCTTTTCTCATCCTTTACTAAAGCAGCATCTTAGAAGAGCCAAAAATTTAAGGCCTCCTAGAAGATCACTATTACCTGCATGGGACCTCAATTATGTGTTGGAAAAGCTCACCCTGCCTCCATTTGAACCAGCTGCTACCGCTGATATAAAGTTCTTATCGTGGAAGACAGCTCTGCTACTAGCAATTACTTCAGCAAGAAGAGTTTCAGAGCTACAGGCCCTCGTGGCTGTAGAGCCTTTTATCATATTTTACCCAGACAGGGTGTCTCTGCGGCCAAATCCTACTTTTATGCCTAAGGTGGTTTCCAGTGTGGCTCTTAACCAAACAATTAATTTGCCAACTTTTTATCCAAATCCGCTGAACAAAGGGGAGAGAATTCTGCATTCCTTGGACGTACACAGACAGCTAAGATTCTACTTGAGCAGGATTAAAGCTCTAAGAAAAACTGAGCAGTTACTAGTGTCATATGCTGCAGGATTAGAAGGAAGGGCTATTTCAAAGCAGACAATTTCAAAGTGGATAAGCCACTGCATCTATTTCTGCTACTTACACCATGGTAAACCTGTGCCCAAGGGCATTAGGTCTCATTCCACCAGAGCTGCAGCTACTTCAGCAGCCTTTCTCAGAGGAGTACCAACCAAAGACATTCTAGAGGCTGCTACTTGGAGTTCTGTTCGCACCTTTACAAAGCATTACCATTTGCCTCTCTACTCTAAGTCCAGGGCAGGCTTTGCCACTGCAGTTCTGCAGGGCCTTATAGCCGCACCTAATGCTGTTTAGCTCCAGCCTCCCAACCATAGCTTTGGGATTCTACCCAAATGTAATGACTGCAACAGTGAAACACAAAGAACATAGTGCAGTTGTGTACACTTACCATAAATGTAGATGTTCGAGTGTATTCACTGTTGCAGTCTAATTACCCTCCCGCCCATCCCCCTGTCATTCTGACATTTATATTTCCTTCACTATCTTATACAACCTATGTGGTGTATTTGCTTGTAGATGAAGGTAAAGTTTATATTGATGCATGTATTTATATATAATATTGCTACCTTTTTGGGGGCACCTAACATCGGGGGCAAGAAAAACTAAAGAAAATGGCGTCGGCTGCATGTTTTATACCCCCTGATGACCTGACATCATGGAAGTGAATATGGCAACTGGCGCAAGACCCAAGACTTTGGAATTCAGGCCGACTGAGGGCAACCTGTTAGCTGATTACCTAAATGTAATGACTGCAACAGTGAATACACTCTAACATCTACGTTTATGGTAAGTGTACACAATTGTACTTTGTGTACACTTACCATAAGTGTAGATGTTTGAGTGTATTCACTGTTGCAATCCTGATTACCCTCCCTCCAGCCCCTTAACGTCTTTTGGTTATACCTCTACTTTCCTTTACTATGCTTAAAAGCTTTTTGGTGTATTTGCTTTTTTTGTTGGAGGTATATCATTGTACTTTTATATTTAATTGCTTCCCTTTAGGGGGGCTCCTGACATCTGGGACAAGAAAAACTGATGTAATGGCATCGGCTGCATGTTTTATACCCCTGACAACCTGGCGTCATGGAAGAAGGGACAGCAACTGACGCAGGACCCAAGACTTTGTTAATCAGGCCGACTGAGGGCTACCTGCAAACAGATAACCCAAATGTAATGACTGCAACAGTGAATACACTTCAACATCTACATTTATGGTAAGTGTACACAACTGTACTTTCTATGTTGCAGTAATAAAAAAATATCTAAGAACCCACAAAGACTCGTACAGTTAAAACCATAAATCAAATTTAATTGCAGATTAAAAGATAAGCGCTTTCGGAAACTTCCTTCATCAAATAAACAACCATAGTAGGCATAATCACTTTATTCAGTTCCGTAGCCAATCCAAAACTGTTGTTCCAGCTACACTTCCTTGATCTTGTATGCCATAGGTTGTCAGTGCACACACCTCTGTATCACACTATTCAGTTACCTTTAATGTTTAAGCCCCCATTCTTTAAGAATGGGCTACAAGGGAAGATATGAAAACCGCTTGTAGAGCTGCAGTCCAGCGAGTTTCAGCAGCTTCAGTGTAATTATGTAGGCCACCACCCCTTTTACTAGTTCTACAAATTTGTAGGACTAAAAATGTGAAATGATGTCGGGGGTAGACAGATTTATGTTGAAACGAGGCATTGCTATTTTTCTCAAGCCTGATGTCACTTAAATGTTGTAGAAATGGTCTTTTAATCTTCTGTTCGTTTTGCCTACATAAAAACAAGTGCAGGTTTCACATTTGGCAAGATAATATTGTGTGTATGGCAATCAGCATATAGTTTAGGTTGATATTCCTTCCTTGTGAACGGATGCACAAAAGTATTTGTCTTGGATATCTGCTTACATGCCTTACAATGGCAATAACAAGTACCAATCCTATCACTAGAAATCAGAGTATTTACAGAATTAGTAGCAGTCTTACTTAATTGTTTAAGATAATTTCTCTTGTAAGAAAACTTCAGGAAATCACCCACAGTAGGTGTAAAAAGGTCGTTGCTGGTCAAAATTTTCCAGTTTTTCTCAATGATGTCACAAATCCCCTTTGTATCGCTACTGTACTTAAGTGGTACTCTGACCATAGTATTAATTCATCCTCTTTTATGGTTGCTGGGCGTTCTTGAATTACCAGACTTACTGAACCATGATTTGCCTTTGATTCCTCTAAGCATTTTAATGTCATTCACAGTATCTCTAACCAGATGTTTATTATAACCTCGTTGTTTAAAGTTGCCTGTCTGTAATTCTAATTCCGTATCCAGGCTTGCCTTGTCTGTACACAGTCTAGAAACAAAAAAACACACTGACAACTGGAGAAACGGTCACCATCCACATTTACTGTGCTCCTAGTACTTCGACATCAAGCCTTCCAGGGAATAATTACCGAAAAGAATGGTATAGTTTATATACATTTCAGTGCAATCATTATTCAATTCAGTTATGTAATAATTGATTAATTAGTGAGTCAAAAAGATTTTTAAAGTGCATCCAGCACATTTAAAATGCTTACATTTAAAGTGCATCAAAATACTTTTAAGTGCAAGCCTTTACATTTTTATTGCATTTAACATAATTTAAATTGCTCATGCAGAATACACCTATACATCTTTAGATTAACAGACACTAAAGTATTTCATCCTATATATATGTGTGTGTATATATATATATATATTACTCTTTCATCCTATACATCGAAAAGGGTGAAAGACTGGGATTTTTTTTCCTCCATTGATGTTAAAAAGTTGCATGTAAAATATCCTAGAATGGCTAAATTCTATGCCATTCCTAAGGTGCATAAGGACTTGACAAATCCTCTTGGAAGGCCCATAGTGTCGGTGGGGAGGGGGGATCTCCAGAATATTGGCATTTTTCTGGATGCACAGTTGAAAGAACATTTGAAGTGAGTCCCCTCACACATCAAGAATGGTAAAGAACTTACAGACACTTTGGGAGGTACTGAGTGGCAGGAGTATTTTTTCTGGGCAACCGTTGAAGTCTTAAGTCCTTGTATACCAACATTTCTCATTGATGGGTCTAGAAGCAGTAGCTAGACTATTGGGGGACGGTCCCAAGACAAGTTATATTTTACAGCTGTTGGGAGTTTGCACTGACACATAATGTGTTTAGGTTTGAGGACAGTTTTTTTCTACAAAAAACAGGAACTGCTATGGGGGCATCTTTTGCCCCATCATATGCCTTAATTTTCATGGGGTTTTTCTTAGGAGAGCTGTGTTTATAGGAACACACATTTTTTGGAAAATAGTTTTCAGACTCTATATTGATGATTTGTTTTTTGTATATAGAGGGGAGAGTAGTCTTTTTTTGTACGGCTCATGGTGGAACTGTATCAGAATCAGTATGGCATCACACTATCCTATCAAACTCATAGACATCAGATGCAATTTCTAGATTTGGTGTTTTTTGTGGATAAGGATAAGTTAGTGTCTTTCAGACCGTTTTATAAGGAAACCGCGGCCAATAACTTTTTGAGTGCAGATAGTACGCATCCAGGACATTTACTTGACTCACTCCCTTATGGAGAACTTAAGCGCATCAGTGACTGTGTTTATGATAGAACCACATTGGATGGGGA
The DNA here is from genome assembly GCF_019279795.1 of Protopterus annectens. Lineage (NCBI taxonomy): Eukaryota > Metazoa > Chordata > Ceratodontiformes > Protopteridae > Protopterus > Protopterus annectens. Next base: position 146,922,581 of record NC_056737.1, read on the forward strand.
ATTTAACATTGTCCGATGCAAGTTGGCGAAGAGAGGGTATTTCTAGTCAGGTGCTAAATAGGGCTGACGAAAAATTGAGAAAGCAAATTGCTGGTCGGAGAGCATGAAGTTATGCAACACATCATGGGCGTGGAGATTATCTTAACGTGTCTGAGGATGACCTATTTTTTGTCAACAGATTTTCCCATTTATCAGCTACGTTGAAGGCATTAGTGTACAAGTTTTGGCCTATTATCCAGCAGGATGATGAAGTGGGCAATAGTTTCAAGGGCGAGGTTATTTTTTCTCATAGTAGATTTCATAATTTGAAGGAACTGTTGAATAGCAGGGCAAGTAGCAGAATGGGAATCCGTTCTAACACAGTAGGCACCTTTATCACACACCTTGCACCTTCCACATCTAAAGTTAGGAACATTTCAGGTACTTTGATTAATGGAAAGAAGTTTACTGCCCTGGGATCTTATAATTGCAGCACTAGTGTTTTTTTTATGCCATTGGATGTGATTGCCTACCTATAAAGGGGTATATAGGTCAAACCAGAAGAATGGTGAAAAGACGACTTATGGAGCATTTGGGGGACATGAGGCATGTTAGGCTTAATAATCCAGTAGCCCAGCATTTCCATGCTGTTCACAATGGCAATACTAATAGTTTAGTTTTTTCTGTTTTAAACAAATGTTATGCAGTTCAAGGCATGGAATATGGGCGCATCTTGTTAAGGTTGGAAAGTAGATATATTATTAATTTTGGAACCTTGTAGCCTTATGGGCTTAATATGGAGTTGGATTTACATGTATGGGATAAAAAAAATGTTAGCATGTATCATTGTAAAATATGTATATATGTATAGGATGAAAGAGTAATATATATAGGATGAAATATTTTAGTGTTTGTTAATCTAAAGATGTATAGCTGTATTTTGCATGAGCAATTTAAATTATGTTAAATGCAGTACAAATGTAAAGGGTTGCACTTTTAAAAGTATTTTGATGCACTTTAAATGTTTCTGAAGCATTTTAAATGCCCTGGATGCACTTTAAAATCTTTTTTATTCACTAATTAATTAATCAATTATTACATAATTGAATAATGATTGCAGTGAAATGTATATAAACTATACCATTCTTGTGAGTAATTATTCCCTGGAAGGCTTGATGCTGAAGTACTAAGAGCACAGTAAATGTGGATGGTGACCATTTCTCCAGTTGTCAGTGTGTTTGTGACTTTGGTGAGTGGATTCGTGGAGTGGAGTGGTGTTTTTTGGACACAGTCTAGAGACCCTCAGTGCTTGCCCTTTCACAGTGTTGGAAAAAAACACACCTTGGATGCATGGTATCATAGCTGAACAGAGTGTTCTTCCAGCATTGTTTCCTGTGTAGGGTAGTTCCCATTTGACCAAACTCGTTCATAGAATGCTCAACATCCAAATATTCAGTTGCTTTATCAGAGTGACGCACTGTGAACCGCAAAAAAGAGGTTGTTGTTTCCAGATATGCAATAAATTGTTGCAGCTCCACTGTGTCTCATTTCCACAAAAAGAAGATGTCATCTACAAATCTACAGTAGAATAGGATATTTTGTTTCCAAGTATTTTCAGAAGTGAAAATAAATTGCTCCTCCCAAAGAGCAAGAACTACATTTGCATAAGAATTAGTGCAGGGTGTTCCCATAGCAACACCCCAGTGCTGACAATAAGTCTGATCCTGAAACATGAAAATATTATTCTCCAACACCAGTTGTAACAAAGAACAAATCCTGTGTATGATGCAACCATCATAGACATTGACTGTTCAGAAACTCTTTGACCGCTTTATTCTATGCGTGTTAGGAATAACAGTAAATAAGCTGTTGACGTCCATTGTCACAAATAAGAAACTCTCATCAATTAGGGCATTGTTAACATAATCACTGTGAGAACCCAAGATGTGAGCTGTATCTTTCAATATTGCATGAGCTTTAGACAAGGCCAGCTTCAATTGTTTCTCTGTCCATATGGATAGAGGCTCTGTGGACCAGCCATTACCAGCTACAGTTGGTCTTATTGCTGGATTTAATTTGTCCTTATGTATTTATGGTAACCCATTGATGACTGGGGTTACCAGATATTCAACAATAAATTATTGGTACATCTCATCTGTTATTACTGCTCTGCTCTTACAAGCAGATCTTCCATTGCATCTTTTTAATGTGAGTAACAATATCCTTCACTACAGTCTCTTGAATAGCCTCATATGTTGAGGCCAAACTTAACATTTCCTTCATCTTAGATATATACCAGTCACGATTTCGAATGACAGCTGGTCTCACAATTAGCTGTTTGCTGCTTGTTAACTCTTTTAAAGCTCATCTCTCCTCCATGGATAAATTGTAAAAACTCTGCTGGTGTCTTGAGTTAATGTATTCCATGAGTTCCCTTTCACATATTTTCAAAAAAAGGTCAGTGACTGGATGTGACATAGGAATGAAAGAACTCTGTTTCTTCAATATTTTTGCACACTGTCATTGTCATTGTCATTTCCAAACATAGATTTCAGTAAAACATTTCTGGCAGATCTTAAATAAAGTACAACATCATGTAATTTAGGGGGTGCAACAGGCACAAATGATAAGCCCGTGTTCAAGAGCTTAAGTTGGTAAGCAGTCCGAGTCAAATTTGAACAATTACATACTAAACTTTGTTCTTCAGGCTCTAAGTTGAGACCTTTCTCCGTTTCCGTTCTCTGCTTCGGGACCTTTGTCTGTTGCTCTTTAATCTCTCCTTTATAGGGAGTGGTATCATAGAGAAAAACGAGGATGTGACTTGTCCCTCTTTAGGTTTAACATCTAGTACTTCATAATTAGGTGCATGCACATCAGCTCTGATACTTAGTGTATTGGAGTTCTAAGCCTTCGTGCTTCAACTGGTAACTCTTGTTATTTCTTCATCAGTACTTTCTTCCTGTTGAACTAACAGTTCTTTATTAGAAAGCCGTGACTCCCTAGTGTGTGAAACCCTGGTTTCACTGTTTCTAAATGGTGCATTTAAAGATTCAACAGCCGATGTATTTTCCATTACATTATTCTTATAAACACTCCTAGACCATACAAAAATGTTGCCTTGTTTGAAGTCATTAAAATACCTAATTAGCTTTTTTTTTTTTTTTTTTTTTTTTTTAAGGTCAAGCTAATAGAGGCACCATTAGTTAATAATGCATTGTTTGCTACTGCAGCTGCTTCCTTTTTCAAGCCCCTGCAGGAGAAAGGTAAAGAGTTGTGGGATTTAAAAGATGTCTCTGTGTCTTCATTTTCCAAATTTCGAAGGAACTACCCAGTTAAGACTGCTTTTGTCAGGAAACCATCTTGAACTCCTTCCAAAGGTAAAAGGGTTGTTGGGAGACTTGCTCCTTCTAAACCCTCTCAGCCGTTGCCGTCTCAAAAGCAGTCTTTACCAGACAAGCCTGGTACTCTGTGACTACTTGGCTGTGTCTGGTCACATTCCCCTCTCTTTGTCTTATTGTCTCCTTTCCAGTCTGGGAACACATCACACATGTTTAGTGGGTTTTGTCCATTATCCACAAAGGGTATACATAGCCTCGAAAGCTCTTCTTCCTTTCATGAGAATTCCTCATCCATCTCGAGAACAACAACTTTTCTTCCCAGAGGTGCTCCAAGAGTTGATATCCCAGGGAACTATCCAAGAAGTCCCACTGTCACAAAGGAGAAAAGGATTCTACTCAAGGATGTTCCTGGTTCCCAGGAAAGAAGGCCCATTGAGACCCATTTTAGATCTTTCTCACCTACTGTTATTTCCCCGAAAATAAGACCGGGTCTTATACTTTTACCCTCGCATAAATATGCATTAGGGCTTATTATCAGAGGATGCTTTATTTACCCACCCCCCTGTACAACAATCCACATTTATTCATGTACACAAATTGACATTCATTCATGTACACAAATTGACATATGTTTGGTACTTTTCCTTTATTGGGCAACAGTTCTAGGTAACGCGTTAATAGTTGTGTGAGAATTCTACATAAACAGTGCAACAAACATTTCATCTTCAGAATATCTACACCTTGGCTTTCACAGTGCAATATTTCATGCTTAACAGAAAGTGCAGAAAAATCTCAGTACATGTGTATTGGAGGAGGGGAATAAAACAGGTGAATAACTGCCACTTTTTGAGTGGTGATGCTTTCTTTATTCCTTACCCAAACCGTAAGAGAAGAATGATGGAAAGTCATAAAAATGTAGTCTGGTAACTAGTGGCCTTATTTTGTAATTACCCCTTGATAATGAAACGTTACCTTAATACAGTAAAGTGAAAAAACTGACAAGAGCTTGCTGGCAGCTGAAAGCAGAAGCAATCCATTCTGTTGCCCCGATAACGGAAAAGTTATTCAAATACAGTCATGTCATCTTCTTCTGGAACATTGTCATAAGTCACCAACCCCTGAATTCTGGCCTGAATTTCTTGCGACTCCACTTCCTGCAGAACCTTTGACCCCAATCTGTCATGACTAGCAGTAGAGCTTTCCTTAAATGAGCACTGCCTGTTCATGTAGCCTGCTCGTAGTGCATTGGCAACAGAGCTGTCTGTGATTTTATCCCATTAATTCTTCACCCAAGTCACGACCTCTTGCAGGCTAGGCTTTCCAAAGTTTCCACTCTGATTTCTCTCCATTCTATTTTCAATGTAGTCATTGAGTTCCATGCACAAATGGTCCTTGAATGGCTTGTTTATTGCAATATCAAGAGTCTGGAGATAGGCAGTCATTCCTGCAGGAGTCATTATTTGATCTATTCTTCTGTGTGCAAGGAAGTTCTTCATGTTTTTAGTGCTGTGAGTGCTGGCTGAATCCCAAACTAGCAGACAACTTTCGCCACCTCGCAGAACAAGTGGCAGCATTACATTGACCCACTTCCTTATAACTGCTTTTGTGCACCAGGCTTTTTCAGTTTCAAGAATGTAAATGCCTGAAACACGTTCAATCTTATCTTTCTTACCCTTACTAATGATTAGAGGTGGGATTTTCTTTCCATCTAGACGAATTGCCAAAGTACAGGTAACACGTGCAGTTTCATAACCAGTGGAGGGAATGTAGATTGACGATTGTTGTTTGAAATCCTTGGCCCATAAACACTGCAGTTTCATCCATAGCAATCATGTTGGAGAGTTGGTATTTAGAAAAGTCGATGCCATCAACAAAGGACTTGAATGCAAATGCACGTTTAATAACATCAGTATCTTCCAGCTTGAACAGTGTTGTTGATCTTCTTAGAGACTGTTCATATCGCTGAAGGAAGCCATCCAGCCACTGTTTTGTGATGCTTTGAATTCTTCTGGGGATATTTCTAACTGTGGTGCCATTGCAAGGGCAAATGCTTGAATATCAACCCTGCACACAGCCAAAGGCTTTGCTCTCCTGTTAGCAGTCCATTCACAGATGATGTCTTCCAGCTCAAGAAATAATGGTTGCCGACCTGATCCACACTTGGACTTCTTAGCATTTCCCTCGTCCACCTGTTGACTGAGGTTATCGTACTCTGCTCACCATTTTCGGACCATTCGGAGATCCAACTTCTTCTCTCTGCAGAAAGCCATCAGTTTCTTTCCCCGGGAGTCCTCCACGATTCCTGTTTTTGTACTCGACGGAATAGCTCTTTCTTTTTGCACTCATCTTGTCTGGGGGGTTAATTGAGGATTTATGAGACAGGAGTGGTAACAAAAATGGTGACAGTTAAGAAGACACAACCACACCCGTTCATTATCAACGTGTATTGTCGTTACTTTGACCAATCAAAGTACACTTGCAAGTGTTTATGGGCCAAGGATCTTAAACGACAAGTGTGAGTGAGGATTAGGGTTACAGTAAGAATCGCGGAGGACTCCCGGGAAAAGAATTTTACGACTTTCTGCAAAGAGAAGAAGTTGGGTGTCTGAATGGTCCAAAAATGATGAGCAGAGTACAATAATCTCAGTCAACAGGTGTCAATAATATTATTATTTTATAAATCCAAACGTCCGTCATGTGTTGTTGACCATCTTAACTGCGGCTTATTTTTGGGGTAGGGCTTGTATCATGACCACCCTGTAAAACCATGCTAGGCCTTATTCTCTGGTTAGGTCTTATTTACGGAGAAATATGGTAAACGCCTTCCTGAAGGTTCCAACCTTTCATATGCTTTCGCTCCAAACTATGTTTCCCCTCATTCTTCCACAAAGCCTGTTTGGCCTCCCTGGATGTCAAGGATGCCTACCTACATCTTCCCATTCATCCCCTTTACAGAAAAATGTTATGCTTTTTTGTTGCTTCCTCACATTTTCAGTTCTATGTTTTGTCCTTTGGTCTTTCCGCAGCATCAAGTCCCTTTACAAAAGGCTTAGCTCCTGTGATTGATTTCTGTAGACGACATGGCATACGACATGGCATACAGGTCTTTTCCTATCTGGATGACTTGTTGCTACAGGCACCACTTCCAGAGACCTTGTATCACAATCTCCTATTGACTACTACTCTTCTGCAAAGGTTGGGATTCACGGTCAGTTTCAAAAAAATCCATGCTCACCCCTTCATAGGACCACATTTTCCTGGGGTGCAGGATTTGGACAAATCTCAGGTTGGCCTGTTTTCCTCCTCAAAATGTTTCATCTGTAGTCATTTACTTCCAAGACCTTCTCCCTCTGCAGTATTTCACAGCCAGGGAGTTTCTCAAGCTTCTAGGCTTCATGACTTCCCCTATTCTGATTCTACCTCTTGCCAAACTCCACATCTGAAAGTTTCAATGGTACCTGAAATTAGTTTGGATGCAGCATGCTCACCCACTGGAGTTTGTTGTCTCTCTCCTTCCTTGCCTAAAGAGGGAGCTTCTTTGGTAGATTCATCGGATTTCCCAGAATGCCTTTACATCCTCCCCTTCCAACTCAAGTTGTTCACAGACTTGGGAGGGCAGCCTTTGCATCCATGAAGGTAGAATGCCCTGTGGTCTCCTTCACAGAGGAAGGAACACATAAACATAAAAGAGATGAGGACTCTTCTGCTGGCTCTTCAGGCTTTTCATTCTCTTCTTCGTCCAGGATCTCTAAAACTGTTTACAGACAAAACTGCAGTTCTGTGGTATGTAAATAAATATGGAGGGGGTACAAAATCATACCTTCTGTGCAGGCTAGCTCTTTTGGCATGAGAATTGGCAATTCAGTACCAAGTCACTCTGCAGTCAGTGTACATCTCTTCTAACTAAATGTTGTGGCAGACACTTAGCAGATCCATAACTCAATCTCACGATTGGTGCTTCACAAGGATGTTTTTCTGGACATTCTCCACCAGTGGGGTACACCTCATATAGTTCTTTTTGCCTCCCCTTCAAACTGACAACTTCCAAAGTTTTGTGCCAGAGTTCCTGGATGTTCATCGTGCATACAGCTGCAGTCATTACAGATGGGTTATCCTGCCGTCAGGCGGGTCCTCGGTCGGCCGAATTCCAAAGTCTAGGTCCGGCGTCGGTTGTCGTCACTTCTTCCATGACGTCAGTGCGGCAGGGGTATAAAAGAGGCAGCCGATGCCATCTTCTCCAGTCTTTCTTGCCGCACGGTGCCCGAAGCAGAAGCAGTTTGCAAGTGCCAGTCGGCCAGCTCCTGAGATTTACGAAAATATATCAGCCGAAGTCTTCTTGAAAGCTAAGTACTCCGTTGGGAAAACTTTTCTTACCTCAGACCGATGTCAGACAAAGTTAATAACTGCATTTCATGTGGGAAGCAAATACCGCATAAGGATTTCTACTCTTTCTGTATACCTTGCTTAGGCCCAGACCACGACGTCTCGGCCTGCCGATTTTGTGCTAGATTCAACAAGCGCACTATTAAGCGCCGGGCGGAGTTCGCCCTTCACTTTTTTGGCAAAAAATTTAATTATATTATGTCGGATACTCCGACTCCAGTTTTGAGTAAAAGACGCAAAGATAAGGACCGACATACGAGGTCCACACAGAGTACTGAGACTACGCTAAGGCCGACTACCAGTTCTCCAGTGCTCAGCAAGGTGCCTACGCAGCCCCTGAGTACCGATGACACTACATTGCCGGTGTCTTCAGTACCCGAGGTCGCAGGCTCCTCGGTCCCCATTCCTATTGCAGATACCGACGCCACTGTTGGCGGGGAAACTCAGAGTTTAGACAGGCCTGCCATTTCTCAAGGTGTCTTCAGGCCTTCCTCCTTCTCTATTGAAGCTTTCACTAAATCTAAAGCAGCCATGAAAACCAAAAAACAGGGTCCTCAGACCCCCTCTCAAGGCCCCATGCCTAAAAAACAGATGCTCAAAATGGCTGAGGATTTGATTACTCTTATCAGGGGTTCTCAACCCCCCTCTGACAAAAGGCCCAGATTAGAGGACGACTACCCTTCCTCAGATCAAGCCTCTTTTACCTCAGAACATTCTGAGGACCAGGATTATGCCTATTCTCCTTTCGAAGACTCTGATGCAGAGGAGTCTATTCCCTCGGTCCCCCCCCCCCCTGAGGACTACTCTTTTGGGGAAACCCTACATACATTGAGGGAACACTTTCACTGGGAAGGCCAAGATTACTCATATTCAAGAAAAGGCTCAGGGAATTTCTTTTGCTCCCCCAGCATAGGCCTCTGGCTATCCCTACTGTTTTAGATGTATTGAATGATGTGTACACAGAAGCCAGCCTTAATCCAGATTCTTTGCCTCCAACTCCTGTTAAACCAGACAGGTATTACCGGGTTCCTGATTCTCACCAGTTCCTATACAAAAGCCATACTGCTGACCCAGAAACTATTTCACAGGGTCCCAAGGAAATTAAGGCCTCTACTGCTAAAAACCCATTACCTTCAGAGAGAGATTCCAGAGCTTTAGAAAGGTGGGGGGAAAAAGGTGTACACCTCGGCCACTTTAACCATGAGGGCATTAAACTGTCAGTTCCATATGTTAAAGTATCAACAGTTTTTGTTATCTCAGTTGAAAAGCAAAATGACACAACCAGAACAACCAGATTTAAAGAGTTGCAGGATTTGTTGCATAGTGCAGAGCAAGTGGGTAAGCATACCTTGCAGTGTGGTTTTGATGCTTTAGAGGCCTCATGTAGAGCTGCTGTTACGGGGTCTGTTATACGTAGGCATGCTTGGCTCAAGGAGCAAACCTTACCAGATCATGTCAAAGCTAAATTATTAGATGCACCTCTTCAAAAAGATGTATTGTTTGGTGTTAAAGCTGAGGAGCTACTAAAGAAAATGGAGGAAAAAGCGAAATCAATGCAAACAGTGAAAGATTTCCTGCAGGTATAACCTCCACGTTTCAGCAGAAACTGGCCTTCAAAAAATTGGTCCTTTCCAGCCACAGACAGACCTCAAAGAGGCAGATACAAATGTCCAAGAGGTAGAGGGCAACCTCAAGGATCTTTCAGAGCCAGACAGTGGCAAGCACCAACCCCAAGAGGTGGAGAAGATAGATCATAGTCATTTAGAAAACAGACACAATGACTTCCCGCTTTACCTGCCAAGCAAAACTTTAATGGCAGCACCTTTGGGCGGAAAACTGGCATTATTCTCAAAAAATTGGCATATTGTTACAAAAGACAAATGGATTCTGGACATTATAGACAGAGGCTACAGGTTCCACTTTCGCACCCTTCCAAAAATGAGAGGCATGCCAAACCTGCCACAAAATAAAAGGGCAGAGGCACAAAAACAAATTTCAGCTCTCATGGACATGAAAGCGATTCAAGAGGTACCTGCAAAAGAACAAGGTCAAGGGTTTTATTCCAGACTATTCCTGGTACCAAGGAAAGACAAAGATTGGAGACCTATCTTAGACCTATCCATCCTAAACACATATCTACAGGTACCAAAATTCAAGATGCTCACATTACAGCAGCTTCTTCCCATGCTGGGCAAGGAGTCTTGGCTGGTTACATTGGACCTCAAGGAGGCATACCTGCATGTCCCTATCAGACAAGATTGCAGAAGATATCTCAGATTTCTTGCAGGTTCAACCCATTATCAATTCTCTGCATTGCCCTTTGGCTTATCTACTGCGCCCAGAGTGTTTCCGAAATGCCTGGCATCAGTAATCGCTTTCTACAGACTGCAAGGAATACAAATCTACCCATATCTGGACGACTGCCTGATCCAAGCGGACAGCAAGGACATACTACTGCAACACCTGGCGTTTGTAATAAAACTGTTGAACTTCCTGGGAGACACAGTCAACAAAAAGAAATCAAAATTAATACCCTCTCAACAAATAATTTTCCTGGGTGCCAGCTTGAATACAACCACCCAGATGGCTTACCTCACACCAGACAAACAAGGGCAACTGTCTCAATACTTCAGCAAAATGGCAACTTTCACCAGGCTGACTCCAAGGAAAGTCCTGCAGGCTCTGGGATTCATGGCATCTTGCATCCTACTAATCCCATGTGCAAAGCTGCATATGAGGAAACTTCAATGGTACCTAAAAAACTTAGGGTCTCAACACAGCCACAGCTTGGAAACAATTATACCACTCATTCCATGCCTTCAAAAGGAATTTCTGTGGTGGGCTCAAGCATGCCAAAGAAACACAGATCTCCCTTTCTGTGTACCTTAAGCAACTCAAATCATCACAACTGACGCCTCAGACTACGCCTGGGGAGCACACATGACAGATCAGTGCATTCAGGGAAAATGGTCCCAAAAAGAGAAGCACCTACACATCAACCAAAAGGAAATGCTAGCCGTGCAAAACGCTATTATGACCTTCAAGGACCTACTGCATCAGGCCAGCTATTGATAAGGACAGACAACACCACAGTGATGTGGTACATAAACAAACAGGGGAGAACTCATTCATACCCCCTGCGCAGGCAGGCCATGACCCTATGGAACACAGCACTGGAATTGCAAATTCAACTACAGGCACAATTCCTGCCAGGGAAGGAAAACACACTGGCAAACAACCTAAGCAGAAATATGACAGATCCACACGAATGGAAGTTGCATCCTCAAGTTTTCACAAAGATAACTCAGGCATGGGGACAGCCAGATATAGATCTCTTTGCTACCCACAGAAATTACCAGTTGAAAAAATTTTTGTTCAAGGACCTATCATCCACAGGCCTGGAAAGGCGACACACTTTCTTTCAATTGGACAACGTTGACAGTCTATGCCTTCCCTCCTCTTCCTCTGCTGCCCAAAGTTCTATTAAATGCCAAAGCAGAGAGGCCGAAAATGATTCTCATTGCTCCAGACTGGCCAAGACAACACTGGTATCCACTCCTGAAGAGCCTGACACATTCCCCACCATGGATCCTACCTCTAGTCCCTCTTCTGTTGTCCCAGCACAACTACAAAACCCTTCACAGCCAGCTCAAAACCCTAAATCTAGCTGCATGGAGAATTCCTTGATTTCCCAACAGACCCTCCTCTCCAAGGAGGTGCAGGATGTCATCTTGGAGGCCAGAAGACCTTCTACTAGAAAAGCCTACTCCGCCAAATGGAAACGATTTTGTGCCTGGAATCAAGAAAAGGGCCAGAATCCTTGGGTAATAAATTTACCTCAAATTTTACAGTACCTAGCTGAGCTGTTAAACAGTGGACTTTCCTTCTCCTCCATCAAAATCCACGCTTCATCCATTTCTGCACAATACAACACAGATCCTCCTTTATTCTCTCATCCTCTCTTAAGGCAGTTCCTCAGAGGGGCAAAGAACATAAAACCCCCAAGGAAACCACCAGTCCCTGCTTGGGACCTCAACTTCGTATTGGAAAAGCTGACCCTTCCTCCCTTCGAGCCAGCTTCTTCAACAGAACTACAATACTTGTCATGGAAAACAGCCTTCCTTCTGGCTATCACCTCAGCACACAGGGTTTCGGAGCTACAGGCCCTCATGGCTGTGCAACCTTTCATCATTTTCCATCAGGACAGAGTTTCCTTGCGAACCAACCCTACCTTTATGCCAAAGGTAGTATCCAGTGTAGCTTTGAATCAGACTGTCCACTTTACCTACCTTTTATCCTAATCCACAAAACAAAGGGGAAAGACTACTACATTCCTTGAACATTCACAGACAACTTCGTTATTATTTGGACAGGACAATGCCATTCAGGAAATCCGAGCAACTCTGTGTCCTATGCTACAGGTGCTCAAGGAAAGGCTATTTCCAAACAGACAATCTCAAAATGGATAGCCCACTGCATACGCTTTTGTTACTCATTTCATGGAAAAACTGCCCCCTACATGCATCAGATCCCACTCCACCAGGGCCACAGCTACCTCTGCAGCTTTCCTCAGGGGGGTCCCTACCAAGGACTTTTTGGAAGCAGCCACTTGGAGTTCAGTGCACACTTTCTCCAAGCACTATCACCTTCCACTATACTCTAAATCTAGAGCGGGTTTTGCCACAGCAGTCTTGCAGGGCATCCTCGCTCCTCCTAGTTCCACTTAGTGTCTGCCACCCCTACTTAGCTTTGAGATTCTTCCCATCTGTAATGACTGCAGCTGTATGCATGATGAACATAGTACAGTTTTGTACCTACCATAAATGTAGATGTTCGAGTGCTCATACAGCTGCAGTCCAGGTTACCCCCCCTCCGTCCCCTCTTTGGACAGGCCTTATGACAAACACCTTCTCATACAACCTATTTGGGGTATTCTTTTATGGTGTATTTGCTTGCAACTAATGTTTTTTGATTATTCTATATTGCATGATTACATAAATTTATGTTTTGCCTTCCTTCTGGGGGCACCTGACATCTGGGGCAAGAAAAACTGAAGAAGATGGCGTCTGCTGCCTCTTTTATACCCCTGCCTCACTGACGTCAGGGAAGAAGCGACGACAACCGACGCCGGACCTAGACTTTGGAATTCGGCCGACCGAGGACCCGCCTGACGGCAGGATAACCCATCTGTAATGACTGCAGCTGTATGAGCACTCGAACATCTACATTTATGGTAGGTACAAAACTGTACTTTCTGTGGTATGGAAGGTGGACACCCTATCGATGTCTTGGAAGGGGATCTTTCTCTACCCCCCCCCCCCCAATTCAGAAAATTCTGCTGAAGATTCAACAGGACAAACCTTTTGGCCAAGACTACATTGGTTCCCTCTTCTGCATTTAGCCAAAAGCAGTCATCACAAATTACCTCACAGGTTGAATCTCCTCGCACAAGGCAAGGGATCACTCATTCACCCTCTGTTGTCAACTCTGCAACTCACACCCTAGGTGATAAATTTTTGATTCCTTTTGGACACCCTTTCTCTGAGGATGTGCTTACAGTGCTGCAGGAGACCAGGAAACCCAATACTAGGAAATCCTACTTATCCAAATAGAAGAGGTTTTCCGTCTGCTGTCTTTCTTGTAATCTAGACCCACTAAGTTACTTGTGTGAACTTTTGAAGGCTAGGTTGACTTATTCTTCTGTTAAAGCTTACCTTTCAGCATGTCTGCCTCTGTCTCCCCTTTGGCCTCCAGGTTAGAGGTTAAACTTTTTCTTAAAAGTGTCCTTCACATTAGACCTCCCAGGAAACCTGTTCCACCTCTCTGGGACCTTACTGTTGTTCTGGGAAAGCTCCCTGTGGTTCCTTTTGAGCCTGCAGCAACAGCTACCTTGCAGTATTGTACTTGGAAACTGCTTCTACCTGCCGTTACTTCAGCCAGAAGGGTGTCTAAAGTACAAGCCGTGATGTCATATCCACCCTTCCTGGTTTTCCATAAGGACACAGTTTCTTTGTATATCAACCCTTCCTTTGTGCCCAAGGTTGCGAATAATCAGTCCATCAACTTCCCCACCTTTTTCACCTCTCCACAGTCCTCCATTGAGAGGATACTGCACACCTTGGATGTGCACAGACAACTCAGATTTTATTTGGATAAAACTAAAGCTATCAAGAAATCTGATCAGCTTGTTGTGTCTTTTTATCCCAGGGCTCTGGAAAGGCCTGCTTCCAAGCAGATTATTTATGCTTGGATTTCTAAAGCCATTTCCTTTTGTTACGTTTTTCATTGTAAGAGCCTTTCTTCTACCATTAAGGCTCACTCTATTAGGGACGTAGCTTCCTCTGGTGCTTTTTCAAAGGTTTGGGTACTACTGCCGTTTTAGAAGCAGCTACTTGGACTTCTGTGCATACTTTTTTTTTTAAACATTACAAGTTGGATGGCATTTCCAGGTACAGAGTAGGTTTTGCTAGAGTTATTCTTCATGGTTTTGTAAGGAGATTCATGGCTTCTTCCTCCTGCCTTTTTTCCTCATGAGCTGTGGTACTCTCCCTCATGTTAAGAGTACTGCAACACAGGAATAGAAGGCCATAGAGTAGTTGTGTAAAATCTTATCATAACCACAGATGTCTTTCTCTTCCATGTTGTAGTATTCTATCCCACCCCCTTCCCCCTGATCCTTAATCTTTTTTTTGGATGTGTTTTTCCTCCTCTTGTACCTTGGATTGATGATCTTTCTGGAGCATTCAGTTCTGAGGATGGTACACGCAGACATCACTTTTATGGCAGATGCCAGCCTTGGGCCTACGTACGATGACCCACATACCTAGCAGTGGTAAAAGACTTTTGTATAGTGGCCTGACATTAGGATCATTTATAGCAAGGATTCCCTCATGTTAAGAATACTGCAACATGGAAGAGGAGATCTGTGGTTATGGTAAGATTTTACGCAACTATTTATGTTCTTCGTGTTCCACTGTTGCAGTCATTACATTTGGGTAATCTGCTGGCAGGTTGCTCTCAGTCAGCCTGAATTCCAAAGTCTTGGGTCCTGCATCGGTTGCTGTCTTCTCTTCCATGATGTCAGGTTGTCAGGGGTATAAAACCTGCAGCCAACGCCATTTTCTTCAGTCTTTCTTGCCGCGCGGTGCCCGCAGCAGAAGCATTTCGCAAGTGCCGGTCGGCCGACTACTGAAATATTCGAGTTAGCTTTAGTGAAGACTTCAGTTCTGAAACTCAAAGTACCCCGTTGGGGAAACTTTTTTCTTGCTTTTTACCGATGTTAGAAAAAGTTAATAATTGTGTTACTTGTGGGAAACAAATACCTCATAAGGATTTCCATTTGTACTGTATTCCTTGCCTAGGCCCTGATCACAACGTGCCTGGCTGTCGGTTTTGTGCTAGATTTAACCAATGCACTATTAAGCGTCGGTATATTTTTGCATCAAAGTATTTTGGAAATGGATTTAATTATCCAGAAATGTCGTCGGATAGCAATTCGACTACCGGAGTACATAAAAAAAATGCAAAGAAAAGGACAGAGAAAGGCAGTCGAGATCCAAAACCGATGACAAAGCTTCTCCTAAGCCAGTCGTGGTAAGATTTTGCACAATTATTCTTTCCTGCAAGTTATCAATATGCCCTTTCTTGACCTATTGACAGAATTTGAACATAATTGCATTTTTTAAACTGGCTTTTGCCCCGGTGTTTTGCTGTGTTGAAAGTGTGTTGACCTATACTCTATGTCCTTCCATATCACTGTTGCAGTATTCTTTACAATAGGGATCCCCTGCCTAGGCCAGCATGATGTCCAGCCAGTGCAACACAGCCTTTAGGTTGTAATGGGTATGCTGTATGTCACACGTATGCTCCCTGTGCATGGCTTAGGGCACAAAGGTGGTGCCTGGATGTACCATCCTTAGAACTTCTGTGCCACCAGTCCGAATGCCATCTTCGATCATCGGTCTGAACACCCATCTGTCTGCTGGTTAACACGACGCTTTCAGGTAAGTGCCCTTTGTAGTTTTTGTTATCTTATCTCTCTCTCTTTGTTGGTTCCATGTAATTCAGAAAGGGAGAATGGCAGTGCGGGAGAGATGAGATTCCCCATAAAGATAGTTACAAGCAGTGTTTCATTTTGCTTAGGTGCTTCCCACGACCTTATGCCTTGTGTTTTTGCCAGGCCTTTTCCTTAAGATGTTACATAGTCAGCTTTCCTCAGCTGTTTATTTATAAAACCAATGTCTTAAGCTGTTCGCTAAAGACACCATGGAAGGATCTTGAAGAAAAAGACCAAGAAAGCTCGATTCTTCTGTATAGCCTCCGCAGGACGTCTTTCTTGAGGCTAGTGAAACCCGGAAGACTGCAGTGTTTCTGTGTTTGATTCCTGTGCTGCAACCGCTTTGGAGGCTTGCATGGCTCAGGCTTCACGCACATCCATGGAGGCCTTGCAGATGTTTGCTTTGGATGTACAGGGGGAACTGCAGCTGATAATTACTGAAGGGCCTAGGGGTGTTCCTCAGATTTTGGTGAGGGAAGCGATATCAACTTCACTAACTGAATGTCGTCAGGGGTCAGAACCTCCTAAAATCTATAATGTTGACGTCCTCTTAAAAAGAAGCAAAAAACCAAGCATATTTCTCCTGCTCCTAAAGATCCTCAGAGTGAATGGCAAAACTTCACTCAAGGCCCGTTGATGCCCTTATGGCTCTGAAGCCTCCTCAGGGAGGGTTCTGTTCTGGCTCCTCCTTTGTCTTCTTCCCCTGTTAAGAAGCTGGGAGAGCAAGATTCCTCTGAGGATGAAGATTCTGCTGAGGAATTCCTGATTTATTCTTCCCAGATTGCTTCCCCCTTAGATTATGCTTCTGAGGAAGAGGAGTCTATTAGTCCTGATTCTCCTTTTGACGTGATTTCTTTTGGTTGCACAGTTTCCTGAATGATGACATTTTTTAAATGGGACTGTTGTCAGGTGTCTGATATTCAGCAGAGGAACTATAAGCATCTGCAGTTTCCTAGGCCCTCTGTTCTCTCTCCTGTTCTTGCTGCTTTGATGGATAACTTTTCCAATGTGTCTCAGACTCCTGATTCCCTGCCGCCTGCTCCCAAAAAAACTGATAAGTTTTCATGCACCTTATAAAGCCTAACATTTCTGTATATGTGCCCCTCTGCTGACTATTCTGTGATGTTGATTGCATCTGGCAAGCCATCAAAACTGTTGCCTTCTACAAAGTTGCTTCATAGTTCTGCTGTCTTTGTCAGAAGGGAGAAGTTGAGTAAGAAAGTATATACTTCTGCTACCGTGGCATTTAGAGCTGTGAACTACCAGACCCATATGCCCAGATACATTTTGGCTGTTTTCTCTCCGGTCTGGCAGGTTATTTCAGACCTTCCTGACTCTGAGAGGAAGACTTCTGCTTTTTCCTTGTTAGGGATATCTTCTCAGGTTGTTCACCATTCCATTAAATGCAGCTGTGATGCAGCTGATGCTTCATCTATGGTTGCTGCCATTGGTTCTGTTTTGAGGAGGTATTTTTCATTTTTGGTTTTAACCTTTGCCTGTTGATATCAAGGCTAAGTTGATTGATGCTTCTCTGGGTAATAAACATTTGTTTGGTGGTGCTCCTGATGCTGAGTTGTTTAAGTCTCTTCAGGAAAAGGGTAAAGCTTTATAGGATCTGAAACTTATTCTTGTTTAATCTGTTCCTAAACTTCAAAGGAATTACCCTAACAAGCCTGCTTTTGTTTGTAGACAGTCTCACCCTTGCCCCAAAGGTAAGAAGGGTGGAGAAAAGGCTCCACCTGCTAAGGCTACCGAAACCCCTTCTGACAGAATTATATAAACTGGTTTGCCTCATAAGTAATGTGTATTTAATAGAAATCTATATTATTTGGTAGAACTGTGTTCCTTTACAGTAACATAGGTTTGGTAATCATAACAGTGTGATGTTTTTAGAAACAGCGTTTGACAAAATATGCTTGTGTAAAAAAAAGTATTGTACTTCTTAAAGGAAAACTCCACCCTAAAACTAAAAAAAACATTTTTTTTCACTCTGTTTCCTGACCTAGTTTAACACCTCAAAATCTCTCTTAAGTGCTTCATTTGTAATTTTAGCCTGTTTTCCATAACATGGCTACCAATGGGGCTTGATGTATCAACGTGATCTTGTACTCCTCAACCCTTTCTCTTTCCTATAGTACTTTGTATGACTCATGCCAGACATAAGGAAGTAACTTCCATGCCATTGACATATAATGGGATTTGGGAGGGTCAATGTTTTCTTTACCTTCTGTAAAAGGACTGATTCTTTTCTGTCTCTAATCACCCTCATTTATGTTTGGCCCAGGCCTTAATTTACAATATAAGTAGAAGTTATCCAGCTGCAAGCCAGAAAAGTAACTATATTGCAGATCTTTGATCAGAGTTTTCTTTTGTAGTCTGAGGAATTGATTCTGCAAGGATCTCTCGGTGCAGTGACAGTTTTAACACCTCTGCAATAGTGTGGAGGGAGAGGACTCTGAAATGTCCTTCAAGGATGCATCTGCAGTCCTTACAGATGGGTAGTCCTGTCGTCAGGCAGCCCTTTGGTCGGCCGGATTCCAAAGTCTGGGTCTGGCTTCGGCTGGTGTCGCGCTTCAACCAACGTCATAGCTGCAGTTCTTCGGGTATAAAGGCATCAGCCGACGCCATTTTCCTCAGTCTTTCTTGCCGCGTGGCGCCCGAAGCAGAAGCTGTTCGCAAGTGCCGGTCGGTCAGAACCAGAGTTTACTACTACCGAATACTACTTCGAAGACTTCTAAAAAGCTAAGTACCCCGTTGGGGACTCTTTCTTGCCTCAGCCGATGTCAGAAAAAGTGAATAACTGTTTAACTTGTGGGAAACAAATACCTCATAAAGATTTCCACTCTTACTGCTTACCTTGTTTAGGCCCAGACCACGACGTAGCAGCTTGTCTAGCCTGTGCTTCTTTTAACCGACGGACGCTTAGAGGTCGATCGGAATTTGCAGAACAGTTTTTCGGCTCTGAGTTTGCTTATATCATGCCGTCGGATCCTCCGACTTCACAAATAACCAAAAAACGCAGGGAAAAGGACTGACACTCGCGGTCCGCGATTTCGGCCGAAACCGCGGTTAAGCCAACCACGAGTGTCTTGGTTTCGGCCGAAACCGAGCAAGCGGTTCTTCCCCCAGCCGAAAACATGCCTTCTACCGAGGCCTCTTCTAACCTGGTGGAATCGGCTTCTGAAATCCAACCTGCAGTTGCGGTTTCTCAGGAATTATCAGACACTATTCCCTTGGATACTTCAACCCCTGCACGTGGAGCTGCTAGGCCTCCTGCAGCCATGTCTATTAAGGCTTTTGCCAGGGCTAAAGCAGCTAAAGCTTCAAAAACGGTGCCTGTCAAGCCCCCCTCTCACAGGCCCAGCACCAGTTCCCATATGCTTTCTTTGGCTGAGGATCTCATTTCTTTAATTCGTGGATCCCAGCCTCATCCAGGCAGGACCTCTCTTCCACCTCCAGAGAAAAGGCCTAGAGCAGAGCCCCCAGAGCCAGTATCCACAGATGATTCCTCTGATGACTCAGAACATACAGACCCTCCTGAGGCTCCTTATTCCCCTTACGAAGACTCTGATGCTGAAGAGTCCATTCCCTCAGCCTCTCCACCTGAGGAATTTTCCTTTGGGGAAACCTTGCATGCTATGAGGGAACAATTTCAGTGGCAGGGCCAAGATTTCTCAGACTCCAGAAAAAGGCTTAGAACCTTTCTACATTTGCCACAGCATAGGCCTTTAGCTATACCTCCAGTTCTTTCTGTTGTAGATGATGCATTTAATGATGCTTGCACTGCTCCTGATTCATTACCTCCGGCCCCTGCTAAGCCCGATAGGTTCTACAGGGTCCCGAACACTCATCACCATTTATACAAGGCTCCTTTTGCAGATCCAGAGACTATCTCCCAGGGCCCTAAAGCTGTAGCAACTACATCTACTAAAAAACCCCTCCCCTCTGAAAGGGAATCCAGGTCCTTAGAGAGATGGGGTAAAAAAGTTTACACCTCTGCTACTTTGTCAGCTAGGGCTTTGAACTGCCAATTTCATATGATTCAATATCAAGAGTTTATGCTAGACCAGTTAACTAAAAAGCTGTCCTCTGAAGAATCTTTAGATAGGAAATATGTTCAGGAAATGGTACATAACATACAGCAGGTTAGTAACCATTCTTTAAAATGTGGCTATGATGCACTGGAGGCTTCCTTTAGATCAGCCATGACTGGCACAGTTATCAGGAGACATGCATGGTTGAAAGAGCAGGCATTACCAGACCATGTCAAATCAAAGCTTTTAGATGCACCCATGGATAAAGTCAATTTATTTGGTTCCCCTGCACAGCAGGTACTAAAAAAGATGGAAGAGAAGGCGAAATCTGTACAAACACTGAAAGATTTCTTACAGGTTCAACCTCCAAGGTTTAGCAGGAACTGGCCCTCCAAGAATTGGTCCTTTCCGGACTCCTCTAAGACACAGAGAGGCAGGAATAGGCGTTCAAGAGGCAGAAACCAATCCAGGGGTGCCTACAGGGGACGCCAGTGGCGAGGTAACAACCAGCGAGGCACAGACGCAGCCACCACCACTACAATAACACAATC
Organism: Protopterus annectens; assembly: GCF_019279795.1. Classification (NCBI taxonomy): domain Eukaryota; kingdom Metazoa; phylum Chordata; order Ceratodontiformes; family Protopteridae; genus Protopterus; species Protopterus annectens. The sequence continues at coordinate 146,942,922 of NC_056737.1, forward strand.
ACAGTGACTTGGCTGTGGCACCGCCTACCAGGGAACAACTGGAAGCACCCTTAGGCGGAAAGCTAACCTTATTTTCAAAGAACTGGCATTGCATCACAAGGGAAAAATGGATTTTGCAAACTATAGACCAAGGTTACAGGTTCCATTTCCATACTCTACCAGGAAAGAGAAGAATGCCAAACCTACCACCTACTCAAAGGGTAGAAGCTCTAAAGCAAATATCTCAATTATTAAGAATGAGAGCTGTGGAAAAGGTACCATCTATGGAACAAGGAAAGGGATTTTACTCCAGACTGTTCCTGGTACCAAGAAAAGAGAGCAAATGGAGGCCTATTCTCGACCTGTCCGCTTTAAACACATTCCTCATTGTTCCAAAATTCAAAATGCTGACCCTACAGCAGCTTCTTCCCATGCTGGGCAAGGAGTCTTGGCTGGTAACTCTAGATCTCAAGGAGGCATACCTGCACATCCCCATATGACCAAATTGCAGAAGATACCTCAGATTTCTTGCAGGATCAGAGCATTATCAATTCTCAGCATTGCCCTTTGGCTTATCTACTGTGCCCAGAGTGTTCACGAAATGCCTGGCATCAGTAATTGCTCATTGCAGACTTCAGGGAATCCAAATTTACCCCTACCTGGACGACTGCCTGATACAAGCGGACAACAAAAGCAAGCTAACACAAGACTTACAAAGAGTCATTTACCTGCTGCAAGCCCTGGGATATACAGTCAATATAAAAAAGTCAAGGCTGATTCCATCCCAAAGAATAACCTTTCTGGGTGCAGAGCTGGACACATCAAAACAAATGGCGTTCCTAACTGCAGAAAAGAAAGAGCAACTACCTCTCTACTTCTTGGCATTAACAAAGCAGAACCATCTAACTGCAAGAAAAGTACTGCAAGCCCTAGGCTTCATGGCATCCTGCATAATTCTGGTCCCTCATGCCAGACTGCATATGAGAAAGCTACAGTGGTACCTAAAGAATTTGTGGTCTCAACACAAGCACAGCCTAGAAACCAAAATTCCAATAATCCCATGCCTGAAGCAAGACTTCTATGGTGGGCTCAGGCCTGTCAATCAAACACAGGATTGCCCTTCTGCAACAGTCAACCAAGCCAAACCATCACGACAGATGCCTCAGACCTCGGTTGGTGGGCACACATGCTGGACAAGTGCATACAAGGCTTATGGACTCAAGACCAGCTACTCCTGCACATAAATCTAAAGGAAATGCTGGCAGTAAAATTGGCAATCCAGTCATTCAGACCATTTCTCCAAGAAGGTCGGTTGATGATAAGGACAGACAACACCACAGTTATGTGGTACATCAACAAACAGGGAGGCACACATTCATATCCTCTATGCCGGCTGGCACTGGACCTATGGGATGTGGCTCTGAGCTACAACATTCAGTTACAAGCAATTTTTGTACCGGGAAAAGAAAACATTCTAGCAGACATATTAAGCAGAACTACCACGGATGCCCACGAATGGATGCTGCATCCGGACATCTTCAAAGCCATCACAAGAGAATGGGGATTACCACAAATAGACTTATTTGCATCCCCACTCAATCACCAGCTAAAGAAATTCTGCACAAGGACGTACCACCCACTTGCTTGGAAGGTGGACTCCTATCTTTCAGTTGGAAAAACCTGACAGCATACGCATTCCCACCACTTCCTTTGATGCACAAGGTGCTTTTGAAGATCAAAGAGGAACGTCCAAGGATCATTCTGATAGCTCCAGACTGGCCAAGGCAACATTGGTACCCATTGCTGAGGAGCATGTCTCGGGAACAAATATGGGCACTACCCCTGATCCCATTGCTGTTAACACAGAACAACTTCAACATCCTGCATCCAAACCTGAAAACTCTGCAGCTAACTGCCTGGAACATTACATAAGAACAATTAACCCAAATTTATCCCAAAGGGTTAAAGACATAATCCTTGAGGCTCGTAGACCTTCAACAAGAAAGAATTATGCAGCAAAATGGAAAAGATATCTCATTTGGAGTACTGAAAAGGGAGAAGATGTGGCACTGGTAAACATAGCCAACATCCTGGAGTACTTGGCAGAGCTCTTCCATACAGGCCTGTCCTATTCTTCCATCAAGATACATGCATCAGCTATTTCAGCAGAGTACAGCTTGGATCCTCCTGTCTTCTCACATCCTCTGCTCAGGCAGTTTCTGAGAGGAATTAAAAATGTTAAACCTCCCAGGAAACCACCATTGCCAGCATGGGACTTGAACTTTGTGCTAGAAAAATTGACACTTCCCCCTTTCGAACCAGCAGCAACAGCAGAATTACAATACTTATCCTGGAAGACTGCTTTCCTGCTGGCAATCACCTCAGCAAGAAGGGTCTCTGAACTACAGGCATTAATGGCAGTGCAACCCTTCCTGATCTTCCATCAAGATAGAGTGTCCATGAGAACAAATCCTACATTTATGCCTAAGGTGGTATCCAGAGTGTCTTTAAATCAGGCTATCCACCTACCTACATTCTTCCCCAACCCACAGAACAGGGGAGAAAGACTGTTGCATACCTTGGATGTACATAGACACCTGGACAGGACCAAGTCCAATAGAAAAACTGACCAGCTTCTGGTAGCATATGCAACAGGAAAGGAAGGAAAACCAATTTCAAAACAGACCATCTCCAAATGGATAGGAAATTGCATTAGATTTTGTTACTCCTACCATGGAAAGAAAACTCCAGAGAACATCAGGCCTCACTCCACAAGGGCTACAGCCACTACCACAGCTTTCTTACGAGGAGTGGCTACCAAGGACATTATAGAGGCTGCTACTTGGACCTCCGTGCATACATTTGCCAAGCATTACAATTTACCTTTATACTCTAGATCCCGAGCAGGTTTTGCCACTGCTGTTTTGCAAGGGATCCTAACTACACCATAATCTCTCCTTTTTTCCTCCTCCCCTAGTTTAGCTATGGTATTCTACCCATTTGTAAGGACTGCAGATGCATCCTTGAAGGAACAGTTTTGTACCTACCATAAATGTAGATGTCCGATAGGAATGCATCTGCAGTCAGGATTACCCACCCACCTTCCCCTCTGTGGTACTTCTAGGGTATTTGCCATCCTTCAGCTAGCTTGGGGGGGATCTATTATGGTGTATTTGTTTGTATATATGTACATAACATGCTTATTTTATGTGTTTGCTCTCTACTATTTGGAAACATTGGCATTTATCCAAATTTAGCCATCCAAGAGGGCACCTGGCATCTGGGGCAAGAAACACTGAGGAAAATGGCGTCGGCTGATGCCTTTATACCCGAAGAACTGCAGCTATGACGTCGGGTGAAGCGCGACACCAGCCGAAGCCAGACCCAGACTTTGGAATCCGGCCGACCGAAGGGCTGCCTGACGACAGGACTACCCATTTGTAAGGACTGCAGATGCATTCCTATCGGACATCTACATTTATGGTAGGTACAAAACTGTACTTTCCTCTTAATCAGTCTATTCATTTGCCCACGTTTTTCCTTCTCCACAATCTGCTAGTGAGAAGGTTCTTCACACCTTGGCTTTGCATAGACAGTTCAGATATTATTTGGATACAGCTAAAGCCGTTTTTAAATCAGAACAGCTTTTTGATGCCTTTCATCCTCTGTCGCTAGGTTTGGCTGTTTCCAAGCAAACTATTTCTTCTTGGATGTCTACAGCCATTCTTTTTGTTATTCCTTTCATGGGAAGAGCCTTTCATTCTCTGTTAAAGCTCATTCTAGTAGGGATGTAGTGTCTTCTGGTGCCTTTTTCAAGGTTTTGGCTAATAATTCTATTTTTAACGCAGTTGCCTGAACTTCTGTACATACCTTTACCAAGCACTTTTAAGTTGGATGTGATTTCTAGGCTGGTTTTGCCAGGGCCATTCTTCCTGGCTTTCCAGAGGGCTCTGCTGGCCCTTCTTCCTCCCAGTCTTCTACCTGAGCTATTGTACTCTCCCTATTGTAAAGAATACTGAAGCAGCAGTGATATGGAAGGACATAGTATAGTTGTGTTAAATCTTACCATAACAGTAGATGTCCTTCTCTTGACCGTTACATTATTCACTCCCTCCCTCCTTTCCCTGATCCCTTTTTCCTTCTGGATGTACTTGTCACCTGATAGTTTCCTTAGACTGTCATTCCTACTGGGGCGTTTTCAGTTTTGAGGATGGTACATCCAGACATCATCTTTATGCCCTACGCTGTGCACAGGGAGTGTACATGTGACATAGAACGTACCCATTACATCCTAAAGGCTTTGGTATACTGGCTGGCTGTTGGGCTGCCCTAAGCATGGGGTCCCTATTTTAAAGAATCCTGCAAAAGTGAATAATCTGCTGTTATGGTAAGGTTTTGCATAACTGTATTTTCTGCATACTGATCACTGCTACAGTAACTTTATCTGTATGGGATGTTCTTTGTGTTTCAATTTTGCAGTCATTACATTTGGGGTTATCTGCTTACAGTAGGCCTCAGTTGGCCTGATTAACAAAGTCTTTGGACCTGCGTTGGTTGCTGTCCCTTCTTCCATGACGTCAGGTCATCAGGGGTATAAAACATGCAGCCGATGCCATTACATCAGTCTTTCTTGCTGTGCGGTGCCCGAAGCAGAAGCAGTTCACAAGTGCCAGTCGGTCGACTCCTGAAATTTTCGTTTTTGAGTTTCAGAACAGAAGTCTTCAACTAAAGCTAAGTACCCGACCACGACGTACTTTGCTGTCGGTTTTGTGCTTTATTTAATCAGCGCACTGTCCGTCGTCTGTATATTTTCGCCAATATTTCGGTTCTCGGTTTAATTATCCAGAAATGTTGTCGGTTAGCCATCCGACTACTGGGATTCCGAAAAAACGCAAAGATAAAGACAGAGACAGGCCGCCGAGGTCCAAAACTGACGATGATGCTTCTCCTAAGCCAGTCGCCAGTTCTCCGGTACTCAGTGAGGCACTTTCACAGCCCCCGATACCCGCTACTTCTGATTCGCAGGCCTCTACTGAGACCCATTCGGAGTCTGGTATGCCGCAAGATGCTTCAACTATGAAACCTGCGGTTGTCTCTACCTTGTATGGGTCTGGAGCCGCTGTGCAGGCACCGGCTTCTGAGGGTATATTCAGGCCTACGGACTTGCATATTAAACCAATGCCTCCTTCATTTAGGTCTAAATCTCGAACCATGCCTAAAAACCGACACCCAGGCTGCATGCTCAGGCCTCTATGCCTAAAAAAACAAATAACTCTAATCAGGGGAAGCCAACCTCCCCCTTCTAAGAGACCTAGGACTGAAGTTGTTTATGAATCTTCTGACCAGGATTCTGATTTTTCTGATTCTTCTGATGATCTGGATTTGCCCTTATCTACTTAAGAGGATTCTGATGCAGAGGACTGTATTCCCTCTGCTTCCCCTCCAGAGGATTTTTCTTTTGGTGAAACCTTACATACTCAAAGGGAGCATTTCCACTGGGAAAGCCAGGATTTTTCTGATTCAATAAAGAGGCTTAGGGATTTCTTACTCCTGCCTCAGCATAGACCATTAGCTATTCCTTCTGTACTAGACATTGTTGATGATGCTTTTTTCGGAATCTAGTTTGGTCCCTCATTCTTTGACTCCTGCTCCCAGAAAACCTGACCGATATTACAGGGTTCCTGATTCACACAAGTTCCTTTTTAAAAATCCTATTGCGGACCCAGAGACTATTTCACAGGGATCCAAGGGCATTAAGGCTTCTACAGCTAAAAATCCTACCCCTTCTGATAGAGACTCCAGGGCACTGGATAGATTGGGTAAGAAGGTTTGCACTTCTGCAACATTGGCCATTAGGGCTTTAAACTGCCAATTTCATATGTTAAACTATCAGCAACATATTATTGGATTGTTTAAACAGAAAATGATGTTGATTCCTGACTGTGCAGAAAATAAAGAAATACAGGATTTAATGCATTCTGCTGAACAGGTTGGAAAACATATCTTGCAATGTGGATTTGATTCATTAGAGGCCTCTTGCAGGGCTGCTGTTACTGGGTCTGTGCTCAGAAGGCATGCTTTGCTTAAGGTGCTATCTTTGCCTGATCATGTTAAAGCTAAATTGTTGGATGCTTCCTTAAATCAGGACCGCCTGTTTGGCAACAAGGCTGAGGAAGTTCTTAAAAAGATGGAAGATGAAGCTAAATCTGTGCAAACTGTTAAAAGATTTCTTACAAGTTCAGCCACCTAGATTTAGTAGGCACTGGCCCTCTAAGAATTAGTCCTTTCCAACCCCTTCCAAGTCTTCTCAAACCAAACCCAGACACAGCAGAAACCCCAGGTTTCAGTCCCAGGGGACACACAAGACTAAGCAGTGGGGGGTTTCTGCACCCAAATCAAGGAGTAGTAAGACTCCCCTCTATGGAAAGCTGTCTCAATGACTTGCTTTTAAAACTTCCAAGCACTTCCCAACTGAATGCTCCTTTAGGAGGAAAGGTTGGTCTTCAGGCCAAAAACTGGGAACTCATTACCCAGGACAAATGGGTTTTAAGTATAGTGTCCCAAGGATACAGGTTTCACTTCCACACCTTACCAACACCAAGCAGGTGGCCAGATCTACCCCCAAATCAGTGGGCAGAGGCCCAAAATCAAGTACTCTCTCTCTCTCTCTCAAACATGGGGGCTATTCAGTTGGTACCAGAAGAGGAAAAGGTTCATGGTTTCTATTCGGGACTTTTCCTGGTACCCAGAAAAGGCAATGCATGGCGTCCTTTCTACTCTAAATTCCTTTCTGGTGATTTCAAAATTCAAGATGCTGACTCTTCACCAGCTGCTTCCTATGCTAGGCAAAGATGCATGGTTGGCAACATTAGACTTAAAAGAAGCATACGTGCACATCCCTGTCAGTGAGTCTTGCAGAAGAAGATGCCTGCTTCAAAGCAGGCTACATGCACTATCAGTTCTCTGCACTGCCCTTTGGCTTATCTACTACTCCCAGGGTATTCACAAAGTGCTTAGCTCCAGTCATTGCATTTTGCAGGTAAAAAAATATTCAAATATACCTATACCTGGACAATTGTCTAATATAGGCAGAAAGCCAGGACATACTTTTGAATCATCTGGCCTTTGTTCAAAGGGTACTGACTTGTCTGGAAAGGACCAATTCTTAGAGGGCCAGTGCCTACTAAATCTAGGAGGCTGAACTTGCAAGAAATGTTTTAACAGTTTGCACAGATTTACCTTTATCTTCCATCTTTTTAAGAACTTCCTCAGCCTTGTTGCCAAACAGGCGGTCCTGATTTAAGGGAGCATCCAACAATTTAGCTTTACACCATAAACGAAAAGAAATCACACCTGGTACCATGTCAACAAATTATATTCCTGGGAGCAAGCTTGAATACAACTTCCCAGATGGCTTTCCTCACGCCAGAGAAACGGATTCATTTGATAACCTACTTCAAACAAGTGGCCACAAAAACCCAGTTATCTGCAAGGCAAATACTGCAAGCCTTGGGGTTCATGGCCTCCTGCATTCTTCTAATTCCATATGCAAGGCTGCATATGAGGAAACTGCAATGGTATCTGAAAAGCCTATGGTGTCAACATTCACAGGATCTAGAAGCAATGATTCCTATCATACCTTGCCTATGCCTAGAGTTCCTTTGGAGGGCAGGGGTCTGCCACCAAAACAGGGGACTACCATTCACACTACCCCCTGCCGCCCAAACCTTAGCAACAGATGCATCAGTCTATGCATGGGGGGATCACCTGGCAGGGAAGTGCATTCAGGGCAAATGGAACCCAAGTCAAATGCACCTACACATAAATCAAAAGGAAATGTTAGCTGTACAGAATGCTCTTGACAGCTTTCAAGGACCACATTCTTCCAGGACAACTAATGGTAAAGACGGACAACACCACGATCATGTGGTACATAAACAAGCAAGTGGGAGGATAGGAGGCCTAGTACTGGAAAATCTTACCCCCTCTGCAGACTAGCCATGGCTTTGTGGAACATAGCCTTGAGCTACCAAGTGAATCTACAAGCTCAATTCCTGCCAGGAAAACTAAATACACTTGGCAGATGGACTAAGCAGAAACCTCATGGACCCACACGAGTGGAAACTGGAATTAAGGATTTTCAGTATGTTGACAAGCAAATGGGGAGCCCAGATATAGACCTGTTTGCCTCCCCCCAGAACCATCAGTTGGACAAATTTTGCACAAGGATTCCACACAAACTAGCTTGGAAAGTAGATGTTCTATCCTTCAGCTGAAAAAAACTATCAGTTTATGCCTTTCCTTCTCTGCCTCTGCTCTCCAAGGTACTACTAAAGGTCAAACAGGACAAGCCAGGGACGATTTTAATTGCACCAGACTGGCCACACCAACACTGGTACCCCCTCCTGCGCAGTGTGTCACGCTTGGCCCCATAGCACCTGCCTCAGACTCCTTCCCTGTTGTTTCAGCAGGAGAACCAGATTCTTCACCCTCCGCTGCAAACCTTGAACCTAGCAGCCTGGCTAATTACCCAATCTCTCCTTTACCATCCCTCAGTAAACCAGTGATGGATATCATTTTAGAGGATAGGAGGCCTAGTACTGGAAAATCTTATGCTGCAAAATGGAAAAGATTTTGTACCTGGAATCAGTCTCAAGGGATGAGCGCAACAGTGCCCAATTTACCTCAGATTCTACAATATTTGACTGAGATGCTTCATAAGGGTTTGTCCTTTTTCTCCATCAAAATTCATGCTTCAGCCATTTCAGCGCATTATAGCACAGAGCCTCCCCTCTTCTCTCACCCACTGCTCAAGCAGTTCCTCAGAGGTGGCCAAAAATTTAAGACCACCCAGGAGAGCGGCAACTCCAGCCTGGGACCTTAACTTTGTCTTGAAGAAAGTCACTCTTCCTCCTTTCGAGCCAGCTGCTACTGCAGATTTAAAATTTATTTTGTGGAAAACCGCTTTCTTTTTAGCAATCACTTCTGCAAGAAGGGTATCTGAATTACAGGCCCTTATGGCAGTGGAGCCTTTCATCATCTTTCATACGGACAGGGTGTCCCTCAGAACCAATCCCTCCTTCATGCCCAAGGTGGTATCCAGTGTGGCTCTTAATCAGTCCTTTCATTTGCCTACCTTCTTTCCTAACCCACAGAACAAAGAGGAACGGATACCACACTCCGTAGATGTGCATAGACAACTTAGATTCTACTTGGATAGGACTAAACCTCAAAGGAAATCTGAACAACTGCTGGTGGCATTTGCTGTAGGGATAGAGGGGAAAGCTATTTCAAAGCAAACCATTTCAAAATGGATAAGCCACTGCATTAATTTCTGCTATAAGCACCATGGAAAACCCATCCCACAGGGCATCAGACCCCCATTCAACCAGGGCTGCATCTACCTCTACAGCCTTTCTCAGGGGCGTCCCTACAAGGGATATCCTAGAAGCTGCTACCTGGAGTTCTGTACATACTTTCACCAAGCATTATCATTTTCCAATTTGCCACTGCAGTCTTGCAGGGCCTTATAGCTGGTCCTAATTCTATTTAAATTCCCCCTCCCAACCTTAGCTTTGGGAATCTACCCAAATGTAATGACTGCAACAGTGAAACACGAAGAACATAGTACAGTTATGTACACTTACCATAAATGTAGATGTTTGAGTGTATTCACTGTTACAGTCCCGGTTACTGTGCCTCCAGCCCCCTTTCTTCTTTTGGCTATACATCTGCTCTCACTTACTATGCTCAAAAAGCTTTTTGGTGTATTTACTTTTTTGTTGGAGGTGTATTATTGTATTACAGATTTAATTGCTTCCCATTAGGGTAGCACCTGACATCTGGGGCAAGAAAAACTGATGTAATGGCGTCGGCTGCATGTTTTATACCCCTGACGACCTGACATCATGGAAGAAGGGACAGCAACCGACGCAGGACCCAAGACCTTGTTAATCAGGCTGACTGAGGGCTACTGCAAGCAGATAACCCCAAATGTAATGACTGCAACAGTGAATACACTCCAACATCTACATTTATGATAAGTGTACACAACTGTACTTTATATCCTGTTAAGGATGTAATAGTCTACCATGTTCCAAAGCTTCAGGGAACCTTCAAGGAGCTCAAACTGACAGGCAGCTCTAGATGAGCAGGCTAAAGGACAAGTTTGGAGATGAAACCCTTCAGGGCTTTACCACAGCCAGAGTACACTAGTCTGAGGCATTTGAGGATCAATAGTAGGCTTCTTCTGCTTTCTATTGATCCTCAAATGCCTCAGACTATTGTACTGTGGCTGCGGTAAAGCCCTAAAGGGTTTCATGTCCAAACTTACCTTTTAGCCTGCTCATCTGCTTTTGAGCTGCGGTGGTGCAGCGTTTAGCGTTGTCACCTCACAGCAAGAGGTTCTCCCGTTCGATTCTCGGCTGGAGCACCTTCTGTGTGGAGTCTGCATGTCTTCTCCACGGTTGAGTGACGTTTAAAGACATGCAGGTAGGTGCGTGCATAAATGGGTGTGCCTTTCTTGAAGGTTGGGCATTGGGCTGGTAACTCGGCACCATAAAAATCCACTGCCAGTCATGAGCGGACCGGAGTTCCGCTGTGGCGACCCCTAACCAGGAAAAGCTGAAAGACATTATTTACTAGAAGGCTTCTGCTTTCCTTTGTTAGGCAGGTAGGTTCCCTTTGGGGAAAAAATGTCAATTTCCTTAAATTTATTGTAGTTTTATTACTTTCCTCTTCGGGAAAGTTATTTTAAAGCTTAGGAGCATTGTGATTTAATGGACTGGCTTGAGATTGCAATGTTTTTTTTAAACGGAGAACTTGTTTTTTTCTGTCAGTTTACACTACTTTTAAACTAACTGAAAACACATTTTCTGGGGAGAAATTGTTTATTTTTCCACTGTGGTTCTGACCTGGTGTTTTAAAGTGCTTTTTACTGTGTATTTTTCTGTCAAAGTAACTTATGGACTGGTAGTTTTACCAGCATTTGCTGCTTGTCTTCCCAGGAAAGAGGCACCATTTATGGCATGACCATGGAACAGACCACTAGTCCCACCAGCTGGTCCTTTTTCCAGCCACAAAAAGAAAAAGTTAAGCAAACAGCTTTTGCCTCTGCAGCAGCCTAACCATTTGCCTCAGCTGGTGGGTGACTGTCGTGACCATTTTTTGTACCTCAGACCACTGATCTTTTACCCCATCTGACTGTAGTGTAGCACCTACAGCCACTATGGACCAGGGGTTAGCCATGTTATGTGCTCTCAGTGGGTAAGGGAGAGCCATTCTTTGTCAGTCTTGGGAGAGAGAACAGGGAAGGTTTCCCTGATGTGCCCATTCTTGGGGAATCAGTTGCTGCCATTTGTAACACGGTTGGCCCTTTTTTCCTGTCAAAAAGATACAAAACCAGGCATGTAACTACTCCTCAAATTTTTTGGATAGGTGGTTACTGGGACTGGATCAGGGTTCAGTTCAGGCTACTGATCCCTCTTGCAAAGTAATTTTTGGTAAAAGAAAGAGGGATTCTACTTTTCCTGAAGAGTTTCAAGATTCTGAATCTGAACAGGAAGATGCAGGGACAGATTCAGGATTTTGTTCTCAGATTTATGATTCAGTCTCACAGGAGAGCTGGTTCTTTGATTCTACCTGTGGGAGTTTCTCTTTTTCTGAGGCAATTGTTGGAATGTCCTTATGCTTTCAGTGGGAGAACACTGAAGTTTCTCAGACCTTCAGAAAATGCTATTAAAGAAGTATTTTCTAGAAACTACACCCATTCCTTTCATCCTGTCTGGTATGGAGGATGTACATATTACTGCTTGCAATTTTCCAGATAGTCAGCCAGCTGTCCCTAATAAAAGACAAATAGGGTATATAAAGTTTCTCGGTTTCTTAAATTTTTTTACATTATTTACAAACCTGACCTAGCAGCTGTAGCCTTTGTTTACTTCAATGCTGCTAAGCAGTTAATTCCAGTCCTACTCTTTCTAATCAAGATGGGAGAATTGTTGATGGGCATGGGAAAAAGTATATACTGCTACAACTTTGGTTTTCAGGAATTTTAAATTGTCAGGCTCATATGTTAAAGTTTGCAATGCCAAATTGTGAAAGTATGAGGAATGTTTTATCGACACTTTATCTACACTTCTTGTGAAGAAAATTTGCTTTAAATAACTGTTTCTTGTATTGCACAGGTCACTACTCATTGTTTGCAGTGTGTTTATAGCTCTGTCAATACTTTTTTCAGAGCTGTGGCCACTTGTGCTGTTTCAAGAAGGTTTGCTTGACTGCATTCTCAGAACCTCCCAGATGATGTAAAAATGAGGTTTTAAGTTCTCCCTTGGATAGAGGTTTAGTGTTTGGCCCCTCTGCTAGAGAGGTGATTAGAAAGTAGGATGAAAGGGGTAAGGTGATCCAGGGAAATCTGCCCTTCTTTTCCAAATTGCCCAAGGACTTTTCTTTCTCCTCATCTAATTTTAGTGAAAAACAGAATAGAGAGTCTCAATGGAGTCCAAGTAAACAGAAGAAGTGGCAGAGGGGTGCCATAAAAAAAGAGCCTCAAACCTCCTAAAACCAAGAACAGTTACGATAAGGATGAATGATTATTCAAGACCTTGTGACCCCCACACACACACACACACCCTGGTCTCTTTTTTTCTTCCAGAACGTCTGAATTTGCATTTTTCTCTGACAACAGCAGATTGTTCTAGACAAATGAGTGTTCTGGAAATCTTTTGTCAGGTTTATAGAGGGCAGTGGGAAACTATTCCTGCTTTCCTGAGAGCCATTCCTCATCCTGCAGATCAGACTCTCTTGTTTCCACCTGTTCTTCATCACATGCTGTCTGAAGGAGTGATATAATCACTTACTCCTTCCCAGTTGAGGAAGGGGTTTTATTCAAGGATGTTCCTAGTGCCAAAGAAAGAAAATGCTTTCAGAAGAGTTATCTGTCTTTCTTTCCTGCACTTGTTTGTGGTGGTGCCCATATTCAGAATGATGTCACTTCACAACCTGTTTACCTCTCTTTCAAGTTTCCTGGTAACACTAGACTTAAGAGATGATTATCGTCACATCCCTATTCATCCACAGTTCAAATGCGATCCGGACACACACAACCTTATCAGTTTTGTGCCTTACCCTTTGGACTATCTACTGGAGTGTTCACAAGGTGCCACTTCCAATTGTAGCTCATTGGCTACAAGGGTATCCACATTATTTTCCATATTTACACAACTTGCTTATCTTTGCAGTCTTTTTCAAAATGTCAGGAGTCTCTCTCTCTGGTGAGGGATCTCTTCCACAAGCTGGGATGAACATTCAAAAGACTTTCTTGACTCCCTCAGACGGATTGTGCTCCTGGGATGTCAACTAGACACCTCAGTTCAAAGAGCTTTTCTTCCACAGGAAAAAACATGTCTGTACTTCTATTTCTAAGGTTTTCCACTCTGACTTCGGTCACTCTGAGGGAATACCTCAGGAGTTTTGGATATCATGGCATCTGTGATTCACATGATAGCCCTGGCAAGAGTCCACTTAAGAAAGATACCAGAAAGTTATCGGAAATCTCCTTGATTCTTGCATCAACATCCTTTATCTTTTCAGGTCCCAGTACTGGGCTTTGTCAGATGAGAAGTCTTTCAGTGGAGACAACAGAATGTCTCATCTGGGTCTCGTCTTCTCCCTCCCTGCTCCAAAGCAGTCAGCCACCACAGACGCTTCAGACTTTGTTTTGAGAGTAGTTTCAGAAGGATTAAAAGTGCAGGTTCTGTGGGACACAAAAGACAGATGCAAGCACATAAAATATCAAGGAGATGCTTGCTCTGATCAAGGCAATCACCTCTCTGATCCTCCTTTTGTCCCAGGACTCCTAGTGGTTACAAGCAATACCATAGTCGTGTGGTATATCAACAAGCAATGGGGGAACCAAGTCATACCCCTTTTGCAGACTGGCGATGTTACTTGGGATACATCTTCACAGACAGTGTCATTCTGCAGGCATCCTACATTCTGTAAGAGCAAAATTGTTTAGCAGACACTGAGTAGGACCAGGGCAGACCCTCATGAATGGAAACTAGATTGGGGGTCTTCTAAGCTTTGATCTATTTGTGGTGAAAGTAGATCTCTTTGCTGCTTCTCTGAATAATCAGCTGGCAAAATTCTGTTCCAGGACTCTATGCAAGAAGGCCTGGGAGATGTCTTTTCTTTGGAAAGCAATGTTCATGTATGCCTTTTCACCTTTCCACTAATATCCAGGGTACTTCTGAAGATTCATAAGGAATCCTCCATGATCATTGTGATGACTTCCATTTGGCCCAGTCAACAGTGGGTTTCCCTTCTTTTAGAAATTGCCAGGGGCAATTACCACAAGCTTCTTTATCAAATGGATTTACTCACAAGAAAAAAAATGGGCAAGTTTCCTCAGAGTGGATCTACTCACACAAGAACAGGGCTGTTTGATACACACCAACATCAGTCCTCTTCAGTTTGCTGCCTGGATGATAGGTCTTAATTCCTTTAAGGCACCTGATTTCGTAGGAAGTGCAGCAGGTACTAATGGAGGCAAGAAAACCTGCTTCTAGAAAATCTTAAATTAGCAAGTGGAAAAGGTTTTCTAGTTGGTACCAGCAACATAACAACACCCATTCAGGGCTAGTTGTTTGGTTTCACAGTATTTGTGTGAGTTACTATCCTATGACCTTTCTTATTCCTCACTCCAGGTTCATTTTCTCTGCTATATGAGCTTTTCTACCCATGGATCCTTCCTTCATTTTCAGGGCAGTGTCTTGTCAAAATTTTATTGAAAAGGGTTTTGCATAAGAGTCCTCCAATAAACTGGTGGCTCCTCCTTGGGGTATCTTAATTTTATGTTAGAGAAGTTAATACTCCTTTTGAACCAGGTAATCTGGCTGACTTGAGGCTCTTAACATGGAAAGCAGTTTTAATGATTGCTCTGACCTCTGCAAAAAGGGCGTCAGAGTTGCAAGATTTTACGGTGTCCCATTTTCCACAGGGACACATTTTCTTTGAGAACGAATACTTATTTTATGCCTAAAGTAGTATCTGAGCTTACTTTACTTTAAGCCAAACTATCCCTCTCCCAGTTTTCTTTCCTAAACCTAAAAATTGGGGAGAAAGAATACTCTCTTTATCTTGGATGTCCACAGATAACTTGGGTACTATTTTGACAGAACTAAATATTTTAGAACTTTGTGTTAATAGTTCATGTCTTGAGATGGTAAGAAGGGGCAGACTATTTCCAAAAGGTTGTCTTAGGCTATTACCTGTTATACTAACCATGACAAATTGCAGGCAGGGTCAAGGCCTTAGCTTCATCTGTGGCTTTTTCTGGAGGGGGTTGGAGTCTAGACGCATTCTAGAAGCTACTATTTCATCCTCTGTACATACTTTTATAAAGTCCTATAAGCTTAATTTTTTTTCTGCGTCTAGATCAAGCTTTGCTGGGACCATTGTCCAGGGGCTCCTCGACCCTTCTCCTTCCACTACCCAAGTATAGTTAGCTGTGGTAATCTACCCATATAGCTTTGGGTACTGCAGCAGTGATCAATATGAAGAACATAACACAATTGTGCATGTTGAACTTAACAGTAGATGTTTGAATGATCACTGCTGCAGTAGTCACTCCCTCCCTCCATCCCCCTTGTTGTTTTTTTGTTTTTTTTTATGCCAGGGTATGGCATTTATTTTTTGTTGTTCCCAGTGTTGTCCTTTCAGGGCTTAGCCTCCCTGTCTCTGCTGCATACCTCTCAACTGTCCAGAATTTTGCCTCATATTTCTAGTCTGTTCCTCATAAAATTTGTGGTTTTCTGGCAGATCATTGGGATGATCCGAGGATTGGAGTCCCCAAATACTGACATCCATTTGTGTTTTGGACTTCAAATCCCAGAAAATGTATGCTAACACAAACCCTGTTACTCTAGCAACTTGTAAGTTTATAAGAGCAATATTTAAAATCTGTCCGTATTTTTGGCAGTTTGCCCAGATTTCTTGCACCAAGAGGTTGAGAGGTATATTCTGCTGGCAGGAAAGCTCTTCAGGACTTCTAGCCCAAACTTTTCTTTTTGTCAGCTCAAGTTGAGTTGCCTGACAGTTTTGGTGTGTGAATGCTGCCCAGAAGCTTTGGAGGCTGGCCCAGCTGTTACTCCTGCTAAGGATATAACCCATGTAGCTAAGGCTACTGTAGCAGTTATGCGAACATCTACTGTTATAAGTTGAACTTTCAAAGATGAAAAGTACAGTTGTGTATGTTTTTTTTTTTGTAGAAAATGAGCATCCACATGGTGTCTGTCATTGTGCCCTGAGCATACAAAGATGCGAATAACATGATGACTGTACAAAAGTATTCCTTACTTTAAGGTACTGTCATGACTAATGGTTGCGTTGTGCATTTCAGAATCCCATTGTGGTGTTTTTTACTCGTGTGTTGTTTCACAACTTTTTACAGGTTTTGTTGTTGGGGGTACTGTAGTAGAAATGAGTTTTTTTCAAGCTGATTGGAGTCTGATCCCCAGATGTTTTGATTGCACAACATGCATGGCATTGAGACACTTGCACCTGCACTCAAGTTTGCATTTGAAGATAGGTGCTTTTACCCAGCAAGTCTTATCCATTGGTAAATAAGTTTAATTATCTAGCTGTGTATTATGCATAACTTTCAAAAAGACAGCAGTTAGAAATGCATTAATTACATACTATATCAGCAGCTGGAAGTATGCAGTAGTTACTGTCTAACATTTCTTTCTAGTCAAGTATATCCCCACTTACATACCCAGACATCCAGGCATTTTGGATCTATGTATGTCATACTTACATTTTGAAATAGGAAAAGTTTTATAATTCCTCCTGTCATGTTCATATTTTAACCTTTCAGTATGAATGAACAGGCATTTTTAATAGTATCTTCACCAAAATGTGACCACATTAAACCTGTGGAGACTGGGGTGCCCAGGGCATAGGGCTATTTGTCCCGTCTAATGAAGCCCTGCCTGCTTTTGTTGTAATGTTTCTTTATGGTTTTGTTTATTACCACATAAGTTATTCTAACTGCTAGCTGACATATGTGGCTATTTCCTGTCCTCTTTTCTTTTTGTACCTTTCCTGCTGTATATTTAATTGAGTGTCTAATTTCATAGTTGAGGCTTATATTAGGCATTTGGTGAAGGAACTTGTTGTAGTCTTTTAATTTTGTTTGTGTATTTCTCTTGAAAAACAGTACCTGATCAAGAAATAAGCAAGTAAAAGTATGTTGTGCTTAAAATTTGGCATTTTCTTCTGCTTATTTATTGTGGGAATTTGTTGTTCACCTATTCCTTGCATTTTGAATTTGTTTGATAAGACGTTTTGCTCCATGTGCTGTTGTTCTTTTAGATGTGGCATAAGAACAAATCATGGTGAGTGGCCATCTGCTGCCTTTTTCCTCATGGGAGTTAGCAAGGTTGTCCTGTGTTTCCATTTCTGTTTGTGCTCACTCTTTAATTAGGCTGCTAAAGCAATTCATTACCACCTTAATAAATGAAGCAGATTGATCTGAAGGGTGTGTGTGTTTGTCGCATGCTTTGTGCGCAGATAGTTTAGCACGTGCACTCACATTTCTTTCAAGATTCTGCTGAGCATGTTCCATTTAGACTTTTTTTTTCCTCTTGAGAGGAACAAAAGTACTTTTAACAGTACATGCTTTATTTGCAAACTAGTTTAACATTTACTGTCTTCCAGTTACTTTTCTGCATATTTCCATAACTCTCTACACTATCAAAATCAAAACTTAGTAATGACCTGTGCAAAAGAAGAAACTCATTGCAGTGTGTACAAGTCTTAATACTTCTTCCAGGGCTGTGGTCATTAGTACTGTTTTCATAGGATTATAGGATGTTACTAGGCTAACGGCCCTAGGGCCCTTACAGGCCTAGCCAAGTTCAACCCCAGTTTCTTAGAATGTCTGTTTCAAGCAGACACTAAAATTACCACCTATTGCTCCTGTCTAGGAGGGACACAGGTGTAACCCCCTGGGTGAATTTCCGGTTTCCCATCCACTCCTCCAAATTCTGCTTAAATAGGGTCAACGAGGACTTTGCTTTAACATGAATTGGAAGTTTTTTCCAAAAGGGAGGTAACTTCTGTAAGACAAATCTGCCCATCCAGCAAGTTCTGTTGATTGTCACATACCAGGTTAAGGTCCTTTGAGCAGGTGACCCGTGTGCCATTTGACTTGCGATTGTGCAGCATTTACATTAAAGTAGGGTCAAAAAACTCCCTTACTAGCCTCAGTAAGAAACTGAGATGCCTCATAAAATCCTCCAAAGCTAGTTACGAAAATAAAATTGCCAAAGATTCCAAAGACAACCACAAAGCATTCTATAACTATGTCAAAAATCTAAATGGCAATGCTCAGATCTGCTCTGAGCTAAAACAGAATGGCATTAAATATACTGATCCAAAGGATATTGCCAATATCCTGGCAGATCGATTCAGTGCCAACTTCACCCCCCTCTCACCCCCTAAATGGCCCATCTCAATACCGGAAGATTGCCAAATTCCAGTAATAACGGCCACACAGGTACAAAACGCACTCTCTAAAGCCAAGAATACAGCATCCATGGGACCAGATGACATCCCGGGCTGTGTACTACATGAACTACAATATGAACTGGCACCTCACCTAAGTGTCATGTTTAATCATAGCCTCACCTCAGGTTTCGTGCCCACTGAGTGGCGCAGAGCTACAGTTATCCCAATCCACAAGGGGATCCACCTTGGATCCCGGAAACTACCGTCCCATCAGTCTGACAAGCCTTATCTGCAAGGCCATGGAGCGTATTATCATGGAACTTATAAACATAGACATTGGCAACCTTCAAACACTGGACCCCACCCAGTTTGGGTTTGTGAAGGGCCGATCTTGTCTCCTGAACCTGATTAACTTCTTTGAATCAGTCTCCAGAGCCATGGACAAGGGTAAGGTGGTCCACACAGCCTATCTAGACCTTGCCAAGGCCTTTGACACCATCCCCCACTCTGGAATCATAGATAAACTTACTAAGTTGGGCATTAATCCCTATGTCACCCAATGGGTTGCTAAATGGCTTACTGATAGAACCCACACTGTAAAAGTGGCTGACTCCAAATCCAGCTCCAGACAAGTGACAAGTGGAGTACCTCAGGGTTCAGTCCTGGGGCCGCTCTTGTTTGGCATCTACTTCTCTGAAGTACAGGTCAACACTAAGGGTCTCTGGCTAACAAAGTTTGCAGATGACTGCAAACTGGGAGCCATTATTGAATCCCCAAATGATGTGGATACTCTACAAAAGGGCCTTACAGAAACAGATGCTTGGTGCCAGAGCCATGGGCTCAAGCTCAATGCCAAGAAATGTATTGTTATCCCCTTTGGGAAAAACATGTATCCATGAATTACCATATAGATGGCAGTACACTAAACACAGAAAGTGTGATAAGAGACTTAGGGACACAGGTGGACAGTGGTCTCACCTTCGATAACCACATCGCCACAACAGTCAGGAAATCCTTCTATGTGGCACACCTCATCACGAAGGGCTTTTCATCCAGAAAAAGGAGGTCATTGTCCCACTGTACTCATCCCTCATTAGACCCATTATAGAATACAACGCCCCATTTGGTATGTACCTCTCAAGACATCTGCAACAACTGGAAAGGCCTCAGAAATACCTCACTAAAAGAATCACAGGCCTAAAGCAGATGCCCTACGCTGACCGCCTTAAAAACTCCAGCTATACTTTGTCGCATATCGTCTACTCAGAGGCGATCTCTGCTTAACATACAAGGCCATGTCAAACCCAGAGCTGTTGGACATGCTACACTTAAAGAAATCCCAATCCGTCAGAGCTACACGCTCCAGGGATCTAAACCTTGTCATCACAATAAACAAAACATGCTGGAGGGATAGGTTCCTGACCCAGAGACTCCCCAGACTCTGGAATAGATTGCCCATACATATCAAGCAGAGTGCCTCTTTGGACCTCTTCAAAAGGAACCTTGACGACTGGATGGGAGAAAGGAAATTCACCCCAGGGATCACGTCAGTCGCCCTGCTAGACAGGGGTCCAGGAAAGTAAATAATGTGGGAAGAAATAGCCAGGGAATTGTTATGGCTAGGCTTGTATAGGCCCTAGGGCTGATAGCTTAGTACCAACCTATGAACCTATGAACCTATAAGATCACCCTTTGTGCAAGGCACAGGTCACCTCTGAGTAGTCTGTATGACACAGGGTAAAGTGACAGTGATTTCAGTCTGTCCACATATGACAGATGTTGAAGACCCTGAATTTTCTTAATAAGGAACCTTTGTGGTCTTTCCAATTGCTGCAGGTGCCTGGAAAGGCACTTACCAAAGGGAGTGTTATACTCTGTTATTGGCCTGATGAAGGAAGAGTACAGGGGGTTTATGACCTCCTTTTTTTCTAGAGGCAATGCCCTTATGAGAGGAGCAGTATAAAATGCTCATCTTACCACTGTGGAGACATTATGATCAAAGGTAAGGTTTCTGTCAACCTGTGTGCTTAGATCTCTCACCACTGAATGCATGCTTGGTATTGCTATTGATGTGCTAGTTAGTTACAGAGCCCTTACTGAAGGGGAGGCCGATGCATTTTTTTTTGCATTAAGTTTAAGACCATGACTTTGGCACCAATCATTGGTCTGTGCAAGTCCATCTTGCAGGATGTTGACATCTTTGGGGACTCTGTGATTGCTCCTAGTTTGCAGTCATCAGCAAACTTAGTCAGTCACAGACCTTTAGCGTTTGCCTATACTTCAGAGAAGTAGATTCCGAACAGTAGGGGTCCCAGAACTGATCCCTCTGGAACACCACTGGTTACGGGTCGGCTGGAGTAGGTGATTCCCTTATGTCGACAGTATGAGTTCTGTTAGTAAGCCAGTTTGCAATTCACCTGACAATGTATGGGTCTCTGATACCCATATGGGTGAGTTTGTCAGTGATGCCTGAGTGGGGGACTGTGTTAAAGGCCTTGGCGAAGTCTAGATAGGCCGTATGCACAGTTTGCCCTTGTCTAGGGCTTTGGTGACTGTCTGGAAGTCCACGAAGTTTAACAGGCATGATCTCCCCTTGACAAAGCCAAACTGGGTGGGGTCAAGTGCTTGGATATTTCCTATATATCTTTGTTGATGAGGTCCATGATGATGTGCTCCATGGCTTTACAGGTAAGGCTGGCCAGGCTAATGGGTCTATAGTTCCCAGGGTCAGTGGATGCTTCTGCTTTGTGTAAGGGGATGACAGTGGCTGTTTTCCATTCCTCTGGGACAAAGCCAGTGCTTAGGCTTTTATTGAAAAGAGTACCCAGTGGTGTTGGTAATTTCTGTTTTAACACATGTAGAACACAGCCTGGGATGTTATTTGGTCCCATAGAGGCTGTATTTTTGGCCCTGGAGAGAGTGTTTTAAGGCCTACTCCTTAGAGATACTAGGAGAGGGACATGTGGTAGGGATGCTTTGCGGTATGTGTGGCGGTGATAGGGGAGCGTGGCGGTGACAGGGGAGTGAAGTTTTCACTGAACCTGTCAGCCAGAAGATTTTCTATATCCACAGGTTCTGTATATGTAGTACTATTAAATAAAAGTTTTGCGAAAATATGGACCTTTCCTTTGAGGTTGAGGATGGAACTAAAGAATGTCTTATTGTTGTCCTTAGTTAGAGAAGTTAATTTGGATTCGTAGTTAGGTTTTGAGGACTTCACTAGAAGTCTTATTTGCTTGTTTAAGTTGAGGAGGGAGTGTTTCCAGTTTTGGGGACCATTCCTTCCCACTCTTAGACAGCAATTTCTTTCTCTCATTGTACAGCCTGTTAATGGCAGATGTCCACCAAGCAGTTCTGTTTTTCCTTGATCTTGCTTTGGTCCTATCAGGTATGGCAGAGTCAGTACAATTGTAGAGATGTTCGTATAAAGCATTGGTGTATATCTTGGCATAGGTGTCCATTCCATCAGTGGGGGAAGGGACTATGAAGCTATTTATGCAATTTTGTAAGAGGTTGTAATTGGCCATGGAGAAATTATTTAGTCTAGTTGTTGCTAGGGGTGGGTCTGGTGTTATAGTTACTTCTAGAGCGACTGAGTTGTGGTCACATCTCACCAGGGAGTACCACACACTAGGGGTGGTATAACGGTCCCCCATGTTGGTGAGCACCAGATCCAGGATGTTTTTGCCCCTTGTGGGGATGTCAATCAGGTGGTCCAGGCCATTGAAGTTTACGAAGTCTAAGAACCTTTGGGTTATAACACACATAATTTACCCAGTCGATGGACTGGTAGTTAGTCATCCAAAACCAGGGTGTTTGGTTGTATCTTGATTGACTCAAGTAGATCCAGGTAGGCTCAGTGGATGTCCTGATTCATGGAGAGGATCCTGTAGTTGCCTATGGCTTGAAAAGCGGTCTTGCCAACAGTCAGTTCTCGGCTCTGACTCGGCCGATACTAAAGCTCAATAGCTTTTACTGGCTTGAGGCTAACCCCTGTCCCATGGTGCTTCACAGCAATTCCCCAGATCTCATTTGCCGCAAAAACTTTGAGGTTGTCTCCTTACTGGCTCATTGGCCAAGTAGATTTCTTGATAAATCTTGTTATATTTTGTCCTTTTTTCTTCACTTTCTACCTTTAATAGTGGTTAGTTATTACCTGTGTGATTTGTTATTGAGTGCTTGATCCCCTATTCCACCATTTTAGGATTGTACGGCCCGTTTTAGTTAGAAGGACATAGTTGCCCATTTAAATTAGAGGGCCTTTCCTCTGAGTGCTACTCTTTAAAAAAAAAAAAATTTCTTCTCTTCAAATCTTTACTGTTAGTTATAGTTAGTGATGTTGTTAGCCTTGATGTCCTTCATGGATGCATCTGCAGTCATAACAACTGGGTTGTCCTGTCGTCAGGCAGCCCTTCGGTCGGCCGGATTCCAAATTCTGGGTCCGGCTTCGCTGATGCCGCCCTCCACCCGACGTCATCTCTGTTGGTCTTCGGGTATAAAGGCATCACCCGACGCCATTTTCCTCAGTCTTTCTTGCTGCGTGGCGCCCGAAGCAGAAGCTGTTCGCAAGTGCCGGTCGGTCAGATCCAGAGATTACTACTTCGAATACTACTTGAAGACTTCTAAAGCTAAGTACCCGTTGGGGACTCTTTCTTGCCTCAGCCGATGTCAGAAAAAGTCAATAACTGTTTAACTTGTGGGAAACAAATACCTCATAAAGATTTCCACTCTTACTGTTTGCCTTGTTTAGGCCCAGACCACGACGTAGCAGCCTGTTCAGCCTGTGCCTCATTCAACCGGCAACGCTTAGGCGTCGGTCGGAGTTTGCTGAACAGTTTTCGGCTCAGATTTTGCGTACATTATGCCGCCGGATCCTCCGACTACCCAGATTGTTAAAACGCAAGAAAAGACCGACACTCGCGGTCCGCGGTTTCGGCCGAAACCATGGTTAAGCAAATCATGAGTGTCTCTGTTTCGGCGAAACAGAGAAAACTGATCAAAGCACAGCTGAATCAATGACTACTACTGAGGCTCCTGCTACCTTACTTGAAACGGCCTCAGAAATCTTACCTACAGTGGTTACTAGTGACTTATCAGACACCATCCCTTTGGATGTCTCTACCCCAGCACGTGGTGCTGCTAGGCCTCCTGCAGCCATGTCTATTAAGGCCTTTGCCAGGGCTAAAGCAGCCAAATCTACTAAATCAGTGCCTGTTAAGCCCCCTCTACTAGGCCCACTTCTAGTTCACAAATGCTTACTCTGGCAGAGGATTTAATATCCTTAATTAGGGGATCTCAATCTCACCCAGACAGGGCCTCTCAGCCCCAGAAAAGAGACCTAGAGCAGAGCCCCGAGCCTGTGTCCTCTGATGATTCCGCGGAGGACTCTGATATTACAGACCAGCCAGAGGCTCATTTCTCCAATTATGAAGACTCAGATGCTGAAGAATCCATTCCAGCTGCTTCTCCACCAGAAGAATTCTCCTTTGGGGAAACCTTACATGCCATGCGAGAACAATTCCAATGGCAGGAACAGGATTTCTCAGATTCTAGAAAAAGACTTAGGACTTTTCTGCACCTACCACAACACAGGCCTTTAGCTATACCTCCTGTCCTCTCTGTTGTGGACGATGCATTTAATGATGTCTGCACTGCACCAGATTCCTTACCTCCAGCCCCTGTCAAACCAGACAGATTTTACAGGGTTCCAGACACTCATCACCACTTATACAAGGCCCCACTTGCAGACCCCGAAACCATATCCCAGGGGCCTAAGGCAGCAGCCTCGACCACAGCAAAAAACCCTATTCCTTCTCAAAGGGAAGCCAGGTCTTTAGACAGATGGGGCAAAAAGGTTTACACCTCCGCTACTCTCTCAGCTAGAGCTTTAAATTGTCAGTTTCACATGATACAATACCAAGAGTTTATGCTTGATCAGTTAACTAAAAAGCTATCCTCTGATGACTCTATAGATAAGAAATATATATTAGAAATGGTAAATAACATACAACAGGTTAGTAACCATTCCTTAAAATGTGGCTATGATGCACTGGAGGCTTCATTTAGATCAGCCATGACTGGCACAGTGATAAGAAGACATGCATGGCTGAAGGAACAGGTCTTACGGATCATGTTAAAGCTAAGTTATTAGATGCACCTATGGATAAGGCCAGTTTGTTTGGTACACCTGCCCAGCAGGTAATGAAGAAAATGGAAGAAAAGGCAAAATCTGTACAAACAGTTAAAGATTTCTTGCAGGTTCAACCCCAAGGTTTAGCAGGAACTGGCCTGCCAAAAATTGGTCCTTTCCTGACTCCACAAGATCCCAAAGGGGCAGGAATAGACGTCCCAGAGGCAGAAATCAATCCAGAGGGGGTGCCTACAGAGGACGACAGTGGCAAGGTAATAACAGAGGCACAGACACAGCCACTGCCACTACAACAGCACAGTGACTTGATTCTAACTCCACCTACCAGGGAACAAATAGCAGCACCATTAGGCGGAAAATTAACCTTATTTTCGAAAAACTGGCACTATATCACAAAAGACAAGTGGATTCTGCAAACCATAGACCAAGGATACGGTTCCACTTCCACACTTTACCAGTCAAAGAGGAATGCCAAACCTGCCTCCAAATCAAAAACAGAAGCTCTACAGCAGATAATGCAACTAACAAAGATGAGGGCTGTGGAAAAGTGCCAATAACAGAACAAGGCAAAGGATTCTACTCCAGACTATTCCTAGTTCCAAGAAAGGAAAAAGCTGGAGACCTATTCTCGACCTGTCCATCTTAAATACATACATCATTGTCCCAAAATTCAAAATGCTGACCCTCCAGCAACTTCTTCCCATGCTGGACAAGGAGTGCTGGCTGGTAACTCTAGATCTCAAGGAGGCATACCTGCACGTCCCCATACGACCAATTTGCAGAAGATACCTCAGATTTCTTGCAGGATCAGAGCACTATCAATTCTCAGCATTGCCCTTTGGCTTATCTACTGCGCCCAGAGTATTCACAAAATGCCTGGCATCAGTAATCGCCCACTGCAGACTACAGGGAATCCAAATTTATCCATACCTGGATGACTGTCTGCTACAGGGGGACAACAAAAGCAAGCTGACAACAGATTTACAAAGGGTCATTTACTTGCTACAAGCACTGGGATACACAGTCAATTTACAAAAGTCAAGGCTGATACCATCCCAAACAAGGACATTCTTGGGCGAATTGGACACAGTAAAACAAATGGCATTCCTAACTGCAGAAAAACAAAAGAACTCCCTCTTTACTTCTTGGCACTAACAAAACAGAACAAGCTAACAGCAAGAAAAGTTCTACAGGCCTTGGGCTTCATGGCATCCTGCATAATCTTGGTTCCACATGCCAGACTACATATGAGAAAACTACAGTGGTACCTAAAGAATTTATGGTCCCAACACAGGCACAGCCTAGAAGCAGAAATTCCTCTAATCCCATGCCTAAAACAGGAGTTCCTATGGTGGACTCAAGCATGCCAGTCAAATCCAGGCCTACCCTTCCACAACTATCAAGCAAGCCAAACCATCACAACAGACGCCTCAGACCTAGGATGGGGGCTCACATGCTGGACAAATGCATTACAAGGGTTGTGGACACAGGACCAGCTCCATTTGCACATCAACCTAAAAGAAATGCTGGCAGTAAAGCTGGCAATCCAAAAATTCAGACCATTCCTCAAAGCAGGACATTTGATGATAAGGACAGACAACACCACAGTCATGTGGTACATCAACAAACAGGGAGGCACTCATTCATACCCCCTATGCAGAATGACTTTGGACCTTTGGAACCTGGCTCAGCTACAACATCCAGTTACAGGCAATGTTCGTACCAGGAAAGGAGAATACTCTAGCAGACATGTTAAGCAGAACCACCTCGGATGCTCACGAATGGATGCTACACCCGGACATCTTCAAGGCCATCTCAAAGAAATGGGGAATGCCACAGATAGATCTATTCGCTTCCCTCTCAATCACCAGCTCAAAAATTCTGCACAAGGACGTTCCACCCACTTGCATGGAAAGTGGACTCGCTCTCCTTCAGCTGGAAAGGTCTGACAGCATATGCATTCCCACCTCTTCCCTTGATACACAAGGTATTACTAAAAATCAAGGAGGAACGTCCAAGGATAACCCTGATAGCTCCAAACTGGCCAAGACAACACTGGTACCCATTGCTGAGGAGCATGTCTCGGGACAAAATATGGCCAATACCCTGATGCCTTTGATGTTAACCCAGAACAACTACAGCATCATGCATCCAAACCTAAAAACTTTGCAACTGACTGCATGGAACATCACATAGCAGCAACTAATCCAGAGCTTTCCCAAAGGGTTAAAGACATTATCCTTGAAGCCCGCAGACCTTCAACAAGAAGGAACTATGCAGGAAAATGGAAAAGGTTTGTCATTTGGAGTGCTGAAAGAGGAAAAGATGTGTCCAGTATAGACATTGCTAACATTCTGGAGTATTTGGCAGAGCTTCTACATACAGGCCTGTCCTATTCCTCCATCAAGATACATGCATCAGCTATTTCAGCAGAATACAGCTTTGATCCACCTGTCTTTTCACATCCTTTACTCAGGCAGTTCCTCAGAGGGATCAAGAATGTAAAACCTCCTAGGAAACCACCATTGCCAGCTTGGGATTTGAACTTTGTGCTGGAAAAGTTGACACTCGCACCTTTTGAACCAGCAGCAACAGCAGACCTGCAGCATCGGAAAACTGCTTTCCTACTGGCAATAACCTCAGCAAGAAGGGTTTCTGAACTTCAGGCCCTAATGGCAGTACAACCCTTCCTAATCTTCCACCAAGATAGTGTCCATGAGGACTAATCCTACATTTATGCCTAAGGTGGTATCCAGAGTGTCTTTAAACCAGGCAATCCACCTACCTACCTTCTTCCCAAACCCACAAAACAGAGGGGAAAGAATGCTGCATACCTTGGATGTACATAGACAGCTACGCTACTACCTGGACAGAACAAAAAGTAACAGAAAAACTGACCAGCTGTTTGTAGCCTATGCAACAGGAAGGGAAGGAAAAGCGATTTCCAAACAGACAATCTCCAAATGGATAGGAAATTGCATACGATTCTGTTACTCCTTTCATGGAAAACCAATTCCACAGAACATAAGGCCTCATTCTACAAGGGCAGCAGCCACTACCACAGCCTTCTTACGAGGAGTGGCAACCAAGGACATTATTGAGGCGGCTACTTGGACCTCCGTGCATACATTTGCCAAGCATTATAATTTACCTCTGTATTCCAGATCCTGAGCAGGGTTTGCCACTGCTGTACTGCAAGGGATCCTAACCACACCATAATCTATTCTTCCTCCTCCCCTAGTTGGCTATGGTATTCTACCCAGTTGTTATGACTGCAGATGCATCCATGAAGGACATAGTACAGTTTTGTACCTACCATAAATGTAGATGTCCGAACTGGATAGCATCTGCAGTCAGGATTACCCTCCCTCCTTCCCTCTGTGGTACTCCTAGGGTATTTACCCTCCTAATAGCTAGCTGGCGGGGGGGAGTCTCTTATGGTGTATTTGTTTGTATATATGTACATACATGCTTATTTTTTGTGTTTGCCTTCTATCTTTTTGGAAACATTGGCATTTACCCAAAATTTAGCCTTCCAAGAGGGCAACTGGCATCTGGGGCAAGAAACACTGAGGAAAATGGCGTCTGCTGATGCCTTTATACCCGAAGACCAACAGAGATGACGTCGGGTGAAGTGCGACATCAGCCGAAGCCGGACCCGGACTTTGGAATCCGGCCGACCGAAGGGCTGCCTGACGACAGGACAACCCAGTTGTTATGACTGCAGATGCTATCCAGTTCGGACATCTACATTTATGGTAGGTACAAAACTGTACTTTTTCTTGTCAGCATGTCTAAAGAGAAAGATGGAGAATATAAGGAACACCGCCTGTCGGGGTCCAACAAATGTGACAAGTGTTAACACAAAATGTCATTGACTGACCGTGACATTAGCTTTGTGTACTGTTTGGGAGAGGCTCACTTACAAGAACCCTGTACTTTTTGTCATGCCTTTAGTACTAAGGTTCTTAATGAGAGGAAACGTAAATTAATAGACAGAGGTCTTATAACCAGTTCCTTCCAGGAACAGCTGGAACTTGGTCAGACAGCTCCCAAAACTGTGAAGAGAAAATATTGGTTCCAGCGTCGGAGCTGTCTAAAAAGTCTAAAGCGACGGAGCCAAGGAGTTCTCGCTCCGATTCTGCTTCTTCTGTCTCGGTGCTATCGGTTATTTCGGTGCCGAGGCAACCTTCGGCATCGAGACACTCACCAGTTATTGACCCTGTTTCACCTACGTTGAGGTCTCCTATATTAGAAAGGAGGAGATCTCCTTCTGTCTCCACCCGTTCCTCCAGGACATTTTCAGATGAGGACATCGAGCGGGTGGTGAAGCGGTTGCTCTGTGACCCTGCTCTGGCTAAAAAGTTATCCCTTCTGGACCCAAAAGCTTTGGAGCAGCCCCACCTACAGACTACTGCTCCTCCTCTGACTGCTTCGCTCTCAGAGCCAAGCACTTCAGGTTCTTCTTTGTTGGATCCTTCGGTTCCGAGAATTTTTGCTGCTTCCTCAGAACCGATAACTCTATCCTCAGCGACTCAGTCTGGAGTCGAGGGATCTGGAGCCGACGCTCTTAAATCAGTTCCGAGGGGGATAGTCACCCCGTTTTTTCTTCGGAACCGACCCTCCCTCTTGGTGCTTCGGCTCGACTGAGCTAGGTTCCCACGTCTGCTTCGGAACCTGCCCCTGCTTGGAGCAGACCTTCCGTTTCCTCGGAACAGAGGTCGTCTTCGGAGCAGGGTGGAGAGGCCTTCGAAGCAATAGAGAAAGCTTTGTCCAGTGCCAAAGCCCTGCCTTTTGGACCCGATGTCCCACCAGCAGCCAGCAGCAACCTCTTCTCCCCCACCACCGCCTCAGCGTATGGAACCATAGACCCAAGCAGCCCCCATTGGAGGTGTCCCCTCTTCCGAGATCACCCAGATTATCCCACTGGGGAGCTTCCTCGGAAGAGACTTTGTAAGAGGAAGCACGTTGACTCACCTGAGTCTGTCACATCAGACACTGATTTGGATGCGTCAGAAGGGTCCCCTAGATCCCCCTCTGAGAATGTCTCCTTTTCTGACGTCCTTGAAATCCTTAGACAGAGGGGTGATTGGAAGACCTCTAACCCTACTGAGGATGAATCGGTATACCTTGAGGCTTTTGGTTCCAGACCTTCCACCTCCTGGGTGACACTGCCTTATGACCAGCTCTTGGGGATCATATCCCAGAAAGCCTGGACCTCCCCGGACACAGTGGAGCCTGTCCCGAGGAGGCCAAACAAATTTATGACTGCCCCGGAAGATAAGTCCTTTCTTTCTAAGGGAGTTCCTGTTGATGCTGTGGTGGTAGCAGCGGCCACAAAAAAGGAGTTGTCCAAGACATCATCTAATATACATCCTCCTAATGAGTCCAGGATGATGGATAGGTATGGAAAGCGTACCTTCTCTTCAGCGGCATTTACCTTAAAATCGCTGAATTACCTTTCCCATTTTACTAGACTTCAAAGGGATCGCCTGAAGTTGTTGGGAGACACCCTTCAGGGTTCAGTAGCTTCGGGATCCACGGGCAAGGTATCTGCGCAGCTCTCCACCCTTGCATCCATAGCTAACTCCTCCATGAGGCTGATTTCCTATGCAGCAGATAGAGCGAGCAGGGCAGCTGCAGCAGGAGTCTCTCTTAGGAGACATTCCTGGATGCGTCTGTGTAACTTCACGGAATCCTTTTAAGTCTTCTTTTACCAACGTCCCCTTTGATGGTTCAACTTTTTTTGGGCCGCAGGTAAAAGAGACTTTGACCAGGTGGGAGGAGGAAGGGAAAACCTTATCTGCCGTCAGAGTCTGTTTCTCCCTTCCTTCTAGACCCTATCCCAAGGGTCAAACAGGAGGGAAAATGTGGTTCTGTAAATCCCAAAAAAGGTTTCCCTCAGGCACAAGGTCAACCCTCCCCTAGAGGCAGAGGGGGAGGATATAACGGAAGATGCCACCCTCGTGGCAGATGAGGTCCGCAGCATCAGGGAGATAGAGAAACTTTCTCTGATTGTCTCTTCCACTGTGCCTGAGGGGTTGCCCGACTGTCCTCTGGAGGCAGTCGGGGGTCATCTTTCACTGTACCCAAGTGCCTGGCTAAAAATTTCCCAAGATCGTTGGGTAGAAACCATAACATCCAGAGGTTTCCTGATTCCCTTTGACGTTCTTCGTGTTTCACTGTTGCAGTCATTAGATTTGGGTTATCTGCTTGCAGGTAGCCCTCAGTCGGCCTGATTAACAAAGTCTTGGGTCCTGCATCAGTTGCTGTCCCTTCTTCCATGACGTCAGGTTGTCAGGGGTATAAAACATGCAGCCGACGCCACTACACCAGTCTGTCTTGCCATGCGGTGCCCGAAGCAGAAGCAGTTCGCAAGTGCCGGTCGGGCGACTCCTGAAACTTTCATTTTCGAGTTTCAGAACCAAAGTCTTCAACTAAAAGCCAAGTACCCCATTGGAGAAACTTTTCCTTGCTCTTAACCGATGTCAGTAAAAGTAAATAATTGCATTATTTGTGGAAAGCAAATACCTCATAAATATTTTAATTCGTACTGTATTCCTTGCCTAGGCCCAGACCACGACTTACCTCGCTGTCGGTTTTGTGCCTTATTTAAACCACGAACTATCCGTCATCAGTATATTTACTCTTCTAAATATTTTGGTGCCCAATTCAATTATCCTGATATGTCTTCGGTCATCCGACTACCGACATTTTGAAAAAACGCAAAGATAAAGACAAAGACAGGCCGCCTAGGTCCAAAGCTGCCGACGATGCTTCTCCTAAGCCAGTCGCCAGTTTGCTGGTATTCAGTGAGGAGCTTTCGCAGCCCGATACCCGCTACTTCTGATTCGCAGGCCTCTACTGAGACCCATTTGGAATCCGGTATGCAGCGAGATGCTTCAACTGTGGAACCTGCGTCCGGAGCCGCTGTGCAGGCACCGGCTTCTGAGGGTGTATTCAGGCCTACTGACTTGCATATTAAACCAACTCCATCTTCTTCTTCAAGGCCTAAATCTCGAACCATGCCTAAAAAACTGACGCCCAGACCGCATGGTCAGGCCTCTATGCCTAAAAAACAGATGAGAATGGCTGAAGATCTTATTACTTTAATCAGGGGAAGCCAGCCTTCCCCATCTAAGAGATCTAGGACTGAGTTTGTTTACGATACTTCCGACTAGGATTCTGAATTTTCTGTTTCCTCTGATGACCTATGAAGATTCTGATGCTGAGGACTCCATTCCCTCTGCTTCCCCCCAGAGGATTTCTCTTTTGGTGAAACCTTTCATACTTTCAGGGCGCATTTTCATTGGGAAAGTCAGGATTTCTCTGATTCTAAAAAGAGGCTTAGGGATTTCTTACTCCTTTAGCCATACCTCCTGTACTAGACATTGTTGATGCATTTGCAGAATCTAGCTTGGCCCCTGACTCTTTACCTCCTGCTCCGAGAAAACCTGATAGATATTACAGGGTCCCTGACTCTCTCAAGTTCCTTTTTCAGAAATCCTACTGCGGATCCAGAGGCCATTTCACAGGCAGGATGTATTGCATTCAACTGAACAGGTTGGAAAACATACTTTGCAATGTGGTTTTGAGACTCTAGAGGCATCTTGCAGGGCTGCTGTAACTGTGTCTGTACTTAGAAGACATGCTTGGCTTAAGGAGCAATCCCTACCAGATCATGTTAAATGCTTGGCTTAAGGAGCAATCCCTACCAGATCATGTTAAAGCAAAATTACTGGACGCTCCCCTAAACCAGGACCACCTGTTTGGCAACAAGGCAGAAGAAGTTCTTAAAAAGATGGAAGAAAAAGCTAAATCTGTGCAAACTGTTAAAGATTTTTTACAAGTACAACCTCCAAGATTTAGTAGGCATTGGCCTTCCAAGAATTGGTCCTTTCCTGCCTCTTCCAGACCTGCTCAGTCCAAACCCAGATCCAGCAGAGCTCCCAGGCTGCAGTCCCAGGGTACGCACCGGACTAAGCAGTGGGGGGCCTCCACTTCCAAATCTGGGAGTAACAAGACTCCCCCCTGTGGTAAACTGTCTCAATGACTTCCTTATAAAATTTCCAAGCACTTATCAACTTGACTGCCCCTTTGGGGGGGAAGATTACTCTTCATACAAAGAACTGGGAACTCATTACCCAGGACAAATGGGTTTTAAATAGTGTCCCAGGGATACAGATTTCACTTCCACACATTGCCAACACCAAGCGGGTGTCCAGACCTACCCCCAAATCAGTGGGCAGAGGCCCAAAAACATGTACTTTTCTCTCTTAAGCATGGGGGCTATTCAGTTGGTACCAGAAGAGGAAAAGGGACAAGGTTTCTACTAGAGACCTTTCCTGGTACCCAGAAAAGACAAATCATGGCGTCCTATCCTGGACCTGTCTACTCTAAACACCTTTCTGGAGATTCCAAAATTCAAGATGCTGACTCTTCACCAATTACTTCCTATGCTAGGCAAAGACACCTGGTTGACAACACTAGATTTAAAAGAAGCATACCTGCACATCCCAATCAGGGAATGTTGCAGAAGATACCTATGCTTCAAAGCAGGCTACATCACTATCAGTTCTCTGCACAGCCCTTTGGCTTATCTACTGCTCCCAGGGTATTCACAAAGTGCCTAGCTCCAGTTATTGCATTTTGCAGGCAAAGAAATATTCACATATACCCATATCTGGACGATTGTCTAATTCAGGCAGAAAGCCAGGACGTACTTTTGAATCATCTGGCCTTTGTTCAAAGGGTACTGACTTGTCTGGGGTACACCATAAACGAAAAGAAATCACACCTGGTACCCTGACAACAAATTATATTCCCGGGAGCAAGCTTGAATACAACTTCCCAGATGACTTTCCTCACACCAGAGAAACAAATTCATTTGACAACCTACTTCAAACAAGTGGCCACAAAAACCCTGCTATCTGCAAGACAAATACTGCAAGCCTTGGGGTTCATGGCCTCCTGCATTCTTCTAATTCCATATGCAAGACTGCATATGAGGAAACTACAGTGGTATCTAAAAAGCCTATGGTGTCAACATTGTCAGGATCTAGAAGCATTTATTCCTATCATACCTTGCCTACGCCTAGAGTTCCTTTGGTGGGCAGAGGCCTACCACCAAAACAATGGACTACCTTTCACACCACCCCCTGCCGCTCAAACCCTAACAACAGATGCATCAGACTATGCATGGGGGGCTCACCTGGCAGGGAAGTGCATTCAGGGCAAATGGAACCCAAGTTAAATGCACCTGCATATCAATCAAAAAGAAATGTTAACTGTAGAGAATGCTTTGACAGCCTTCAAGGACTACATTCTTCCAGGACAACTAATGGTAAAGATGGACAAAACCACTGTTATGTGGTACATAAACAAGCAGGGGGGTACACATTCTTACCCCCTCTGCAGACTAGCCATGGCATTGTGGAACACAGCCTTGAGCTACCAAGTGCACCTACAAGTTCAATTCCTGTCAGGAAAATTAAATACACTAGCAGACGGACTAAGCAGAAACCTCATGGACCCACACGAGTGGAAACTGGAACCAACGATTTTCAACATGTTGACAAGCAAATGGGGAGCCCAGATATATACCTGTTTGCCTCTCCCCAGAACTACCAGTTGGACAAATTTTGCACAAGGACTCCCCACAAACAAGCCTGGAAAGTGTATGCTCTGTCCTTCAGCTGGAAAAACCTATCAGTCTATGCCTTCCCCCGTCTGCCTCTGCTTTCCAAATTACTACTAAAAATCAAACGGGACAAACCAAGGATGATTTTTATTGCTCCAGACTGGCCATGCCAACACTGGTACCCCCTCCTGTGCAGTGTGTCATGGTTATCCCTATGGTAGCTGCCTCGGACACCTTCCCTGTTGTCTCAGCAGGAGAATCAGATTCTGCACCCTCCGCTTCTAACACTGAACCTAGCAGCCTGGCTAATTACCTAATCTCTCCTTTACCATCCCTCAGTAAACCTGTGATGGATATCATTTTAGAGGCAAGGAGGCCTAGTACTAGAAAATCTTATGCTGAAAAATGGATTCTGTGCTTGGAACCAATCTCAAGGGATGGACACAGCAGCGCCCAGTTTACCTCAGATTTTGCAATACTTAACTGAGATGCTTCACAAGGGCCTGTCTTTTTCCTCCTCCAAAATTCACACCTCAGCCATTTCAGCTCATTATAACACAGACCCTCCCCTCTTCTCTCATCCACTGCTCAAGCAGTTCCTCAGAGGGGCCAAAAATTTGAGACCACCCAGGAGAGCTCCAACCCTAGCCTGGGACCTTAACTTTGTTTTGGAAAAACTCACTCTACCTCCTTTCGAGCCAGCTGCTACTGCAGACTTAAAATTTATTTCTTGGAAAACATCTTTCCTTTTAGCAATCACTTCAGCAAGAAGGGTATCTGAATTACAGGCACTTATGCTAGTGGAGCCTTTCATCATCTTTCATGCGGACAGGGTGTCCCTCAGAACCAACCCATCCTTCATGCCCAAGGTGGTATCCAGTGTGGCTCTTAATCAGTCCATTCATTTGCCAACCTTCTTTCCCAATCCACAGAACAAAGAGGAACGGATACTGCATTCCTTAGATGTGCACAGACAACTTAAATTCTATTTGGACAGGAATAAACCTCAAAGGAAATCTGAAAACTGCTGGCGGCACTTGCTGCAGGGGCAGAGAGGAATGCTATTTCAAAGCAAACCATTTCTAAGTGGATAGGCCATTGCATTCTTTTCTGTTATAAGCACCATGGAAAACCTATCCCATAGGGGATCAGACCTCACTCCACCAGGGCTGCATCTACCTCTACAGCCTTTCTCAGAAGCGTCCCTACCAGGGACATCCTAGAAGCTGCTACCTGGAGTTCTGTACTTACTTTCACCAAGCATCATCATTTGCCAATTTTCTCTAAATCCAGAGCTGGCTTTGCCACTGCAGTCTTGCAGGGCCTTATAGCTGGTCCTAATGCTATCTAAATTCCTCCTCCCAACCATAGCTTTGGGAATCTACCCAAATGTAATGACTGCAACAGTGAAACACGAAGAACATAGTACAGTTGTGAACACTTACCATAAATGTAGATGTTCTAGTGTATTCACTGTTGCAGTCCTGGTTACCCTCCCTCCAACCCCCTAACTTCTTTTGGCTATACTTCTACTTTCCTTTACTATGCTTAAAAGCTTTTTGGTGTATTTGCTTTTTTTGTTGGAGGTATATCATTGTATATTTATATTTAATTGCTTTCCATTAGGGGGATACCTGACATCTGGGGCAAGAAAAACTGATGTAATGGCGTCGGCTGCATGTTTTTATAGCCCTGACGTCATGGAAGAAGGGACAGCAACAGACGCAAGACCCAAGAATTTGTTAATCAGGCAGACTGAGGGCTACCTGTAAGCAGATAACCCACATCTAATGACTGCAACAGTGAATACACTCAAACATCTGCATTTATGGTAAGTGTACACAACTGTACTTTTCCGATCCCCTGGTAAACAGGTCTCTACCAGATGTGCCACCCATTCAATTAGACCATGCAACATCAGGGGTCATCTCGCTGCTGCAAAAAAGAGTCATCCAAGAAGTCCCCACAGAGCAAATAGGATCCGGAACTTACTTTTTAGTTCCAAAAAAGACACGGGACTGGAGATCAATTCTAGATCTCAGCAAACTAAACAAGTCTGTAAAGAAATCAAAGTTCCGAATGATCACTCTGCAGTCGATATTTCCCTTTATCGGTAAAGACAATTGGATGTGCTCAATAGACCTTCAGGACGCATACTACCACATCAAAATAGACAGGTGCTCCAGAAGACACCTACGCTTTTGGCTGGGAGCCAGTCATTTTCAATTTCAAACACTGCTTATGGTCCTCACTACAGCCCTCGGAGTGTTCACCAAATGCATGGCAGTGGTAACGGCTCATCTGAGACGTCATGGATTCCAGGTGTTTCCGTACCTAGATGACTGGCTCCTCACTGCTACCACCAAGCACCAACTAATCAGAACCAGGGACGAGAGTCCATCCTTGTGTGCCAGATTAGACATTACAATAAACTTAAAAAAAAATCAGCCTTGTTTCTATCTCAGCACATTGTATTCTTAGGCTCAGAAATAGACTCAACCACCATGACAACAAAACTGACACCAGAAAGGATAGAATCATTACACAACCAAGTCAGATTCTTGCTGAAGAGAGACAAAGTACGGGCCACGATAGTCCTTCAGGTCCTAGGGACTATGCCTTCCACTATTCTCTTAGTTCCCCTAGTCCATCTGCACATAAGGGAACTTCAGTGGCTACTATTTACCCAATGGTCAATGCAGGATCTCCCCCTATCTCAGCAAATACTCATCACAAACTCCTGCAAGAAGGATCTAACATGGTGGTAACATACATATCAACTTTATCTAGGTCGCCCACTTGCTCCCCTTCAAGAAAACGCAGTTTTGACCATGGACACCTCCTAAATAGGGTGGGGGGTATTATCTGGGAATTACGGTCCAAGGTACTTGGCAGGATCATGAGAACCAATTGCACATAAATGTTCTGGAGAGAGCGCGTTGCTATACATGTTGCAAGCACTTCACAGATGTTCATCGTGCATACAGCTGCAGTCATAACAGATGGGTTATCCTGCCGTCAGGCGGGTCCTCGGTCGGCCGAATTCCAAAGTCTAGGTCTGGCGTCGGTTGTCGTCACTTCTTCCCTGACGTCAGTGCGGCAGGGGTATAAAAGAACCAGCCGACGCCATCTGGCCAGCTCCTGAGATTTACGAAAATATTTCAGCCGAAGTCTTCTTGAAAGCTAAGTACCCCGTTGGGG
Source organism: Protopterus annectens (assembly GCF_019279795.1). Lineage (NCBI taxonomy): Eukaryota > Metazoa > Chordata > Ceratodontiformes > Protopteridae > Protopterus > Protopterus annectens. Next base: position 146,980,403 of record NC_056737.1, read on the forward strand.
AAACTTTTCTTGCCTCAGACCGATGTCAGACAAAGTTAATAATTGCATTTCATGTGGGAAGCAAATACCGCATAAGGATTTCCATTTCTTCTGTATTCCTTGCTTAGGCCCAGACCACGACGTCTCGGCCTGCCGTTTTTGTGCTAGATTCAACAAACGCACTATTAAGCGTCGGACGGAGTTCGCCCACCAGTATTTTGGTAAAAAATTTAATTACATTATGTCGTCGGATACTCCGACTCCAGTTTTGAGTAAAAGACGTAAAGATAAGGATCGACATAAGAGGTCAGCGACTTCTACCGACACCGCGCTAAAGCAGACTACCGGTGCTCCGGTTCTCAGCGAGGCGCCTACGCAGCCCCTGAGTACCGATGACGCTTCATTAACGGTGTCTTCTGTGCCCGAGGTCGCAGGCTCCTCGGCCCCCATTCCGACTACAGATACCGACGCCACTCTTGGCGGGGAAACTCGGAGTTTAGACAGGCCTGCCACCTCTCAAGGTGTCTTCAGGCCTTTCTCCTTTTCCATTAAGGCTTTCACAAAATCTAAAGCAACCATGAAAACTAAAACACAAGGACCACAGACCCCCTCTCAAGGCCCCATGCCTAAAAAACAGATGCTCAAAATGGCTGAGGATTTGATTACTCTTATCAGGGGTTCTCAACCCCCTTCGGACAAAAGGCCCAGATTGGAGGAAGACTCCCCTTCCTCAGATCAAGCCTCTATTTCCTCAGAACATTCTGAGGACCAGGGATATTCATATTCCCCTTTTGAAGACTCTGATGCTGAGGAGTCCATTCCCTCGGTCTCCCCCCCTGAGGACTATTCTTTTGGGGAAACCCTACATACCTTGAGGGAACACTTTCACTGGGAAGGCTAAGATTACTCAGATTCCAAGAAAAGGCTGAGGGATTTTCTCTTGCTTCCCCAGCACAGGCCTCTGGCTATCCCTCCTGTCTTAGATATATTAGACGATGTGTACACAGAAGCCAGCCTCAACCCAGATTCTTTACCTCCAGCTCCTGTTAAACCTGACGGGTATTACCGGGTTCCAGATTCACACCAGTTCCTATACAAAAGCCATGCTGCTGACCCAGAAACTATTTCACAGGGTCCCAAGGGAATTAAGGCCTCTACTGCTAAAAACCCATTACCTTCAGAGAGAGATTCCAGAGCTTTAGAAAGGTGGGGGAAAAAGGTGTACACCTCGGCCACTTTAACCATGAGGGCATTAAACTGTCAGTTCCATATGTTAAAGTATCAACAGTTTTTGTTATCTCAGTTGAAAAGCAAAATGACACAACCTGAGCAACCAGATTTAAAGGAGTTGCAGGATTTGTTGCATAGTGCAGTGCAAGTGGGTAAACATACCTTGCAGTGTGGTTTTGATGCTTTAGAGGCCTCATGTAGAGCTGCTGTTACAGGGTCTGTCATACGTAGACATGCTTGGCTCAAAGAGCAAACCTTACCATATCATGTCAAAGCTAAATTACTAGATGCACCTCTTCAAAAAGATGTATTGTTTGGTGTTAAAGCTGAGGAGGTACTAAAGAAAATGGAGGAAAAGGCAAGATCAATGCAAACAGTGAAAGATTTCCTACAGGTACAACCTCCACATTTCAGCAGAAACTGGCCTTCAAAAAATTGGTCCTTTCCAGCCACGGACAGACCTCAAACAGGCAGATACAGGCGCCCGAGGGTTAGAGGGCAATCTCAAGGATCATTCAGAGCCAGACAATGGCAAGCACCTAACCCAAGAGGTGGAGAAGATAGATCACAGTCATTCAGAAAACAGACACAATGACTTTCCCCTTTGCATGCCAAGCAAAGCTTTAATGGCAGCACCTTTAGGCGGAAAACTGGCATTATTTTAAAAAAATTGGCATATTGTCACAAAAGACAAATGGATCCTGGACATTATAGACAGAGGCTACAGATTCCACTTTCACACCCTTCCAAAAATGAGAGGCATGCCAAACCTGCCACAAAATCAAAGGGCAGAGGCACAAAAACAAATTTCAGCTCTCATGGACATGAAAGCTATTCAAGAGGTACCTGCAAAAGAACAAGGTCAAGGTTTTTATTCCAGACTATTCCTGGTACCAAGGAAGGACAAAGATTGGAGACCTATTTTAGACCTATCCATCCTAAACACATATTTACTCGTGCCAAAATTCAAGATGCTCACATTACAGCAGCTTCTTCCCATGCTGGGCAAGGAGTCTTGGCTGATAACATTGGATCTCAAGGAGGCATACCTGCATGTCCCTATCGGACAAGATTGCAGAAGATACCTCAGATTTCTTGCAGGTTCAACCCATTATCAATTCTCTGCATTGCCCTTTGACTTATCTACTGCGCCCAGTGTGTTTACAAAATGCCTGACATCAGTAATTGCCTTCTGCAGACTTCAAGGGATACAAATATACCCATATCTGGACGACTGCCTGATCCAAGCGGACAGCAAGCACATACTTCTGAAACATCTGGCGTTTGTAATAAAACTGTTGAACTTTCTGGGATACACAGTCAACAAAAAGAAATCAAAACTAATACCCTCTCAAACAATAATTTTCCTGGGTGCCAGCTTTAATACAAACACCCAGATGGCCTACCTCACGCCAGAGAAGCAAGGGCAACTATCTCAATACTTCAGCAAAATGGCAACCTTCACCAGGCTGACTGCAAGGAAAGTCCTGCAGGCTCTGGGATTCATGGCATCTTGCATCCTGCTGATCCCATGTGCAAAGCTGCATATGAGGAAACTTCAATGGTACCTAAAAAACTTATGGTCTCAACACAGCCACAGTTTGGAAACAATTATACCACTCATTCCATGTCTTCAAAAGGAATTTCTGTGGTGGGCTCAAGCATGCCAAAGAAACATAGGTCTCCCCTTCTGCATACCTCAAGCAAATCAAATCATCACAACAGATGCCTCGGACTACGCCTGGGGGGCGCACATGACAGATCAGTGCATTCAGGGAAAATGGTCCCAAAAAGAGAAGCGCCTACACATCAATCAAAAGGAAATGCTAGCAATGCAAAATGCTATTATGGCCTTCAAAGACCTACTGCATCCAGGCCAGCTATTGATAAGGACAGACAACACCACAGTGATATGGTACATAAACAAACAGGGAGGAACTCATTCATACCCCCTGTGCAGACTAGCCATGTCACTTTGGAACACGGCTCTGGAATTGCAAATCCAACTTCAAGCACAATTCCTGCCAGGGAAGGAAAACACACTGGCAGACAGCCTAAGCAGAAATATGACAGATCCACACGGATGGAAGTTGCATCCTCAAGTTTTCGCAAAGATAACTCCGGCATGGGGACAGCCAGACATAGATCTCTTTGCTACCCACAGAAATTACCAACTGAAAAAGTTTTGCTCAAGTACCTATCATCCACAGGCCTGGAAAGTGGACGCACTTTCTTTCAATTGGGCAACATTGACAGTCTATGCCTTTCCACCTCTTCCTCTGCTGCCCAAAGTTCTATTAAAAGCCAGAGCAGAGAGGCCAGACATGATTCTCATTGCTCCAGACTGGCCAAGACAACACTGGTATCCACTCCTGAAGAGCCGGACGCATTCCCCGCCATGGATCCTGCCTCTAGTGCCTCTTCTGTTGTCCCAGCAGAACTTCAAAACTCTTCACAGTCAGCTGAAAACCCTCAATCTAGCCGGATGGAGAATCCCTTGATTTCCCAACAGACCCTCCTCTTCAAGGAGGTGCAGGATGTCATCTTGGAGGCCAGAAGACCTTCTCCTAGAAAAGCCTACTCCGCCAAATGGAAACGCTTTTGTGCCTGGAATCAGAAAAAGGGCCAGAATCCTTGGGTAATAAATTTACCTCAAATATTACAGTACCTAGCTGAGATGTTAAACAGTGGACTTCTCCTCCATCAAGATCCATGCTTCAGCCATTTCTGCACAATACAACACAGATCCTCCTTTATTCTCTCATCCTCTCTTAAGACAGTTCCTCAGAGGGGCTAAGAATATAAAACCCCCAAGGAAACCACCAGTACCTGCTTGGGACCTCAACTTCATTTTGGAAAAACTGACCCTGCCTCCATTTGAGCCAGCTGCTTCAACAGAACTGCAATATTTGTCATGGAAAACAGCCTTCCTTCTGGCTATCACCTCAGCACACAGGGTTTCGGAACTACAAGCCCTCATGGCTGTGCAACCTTTCATCATTTTCCATCAGGACAGAGTTTCCTTACGAACCAACCCTTCCTTTATGCCAAAGGTAGTATCCAGTGTAGCCTTGAATCAGACTATCCACTTACCTACCTTTTACCCTAAACCACAAAACAAAGGGGAAAGGCTACTACATTCCTTGGACATTCACAGACAACTTCGTTATTATTTGGACAGGACAAAGCCATTCAGAAAATCCGAGCAACTCTTTGTGTCCTATGCTGCAGGTGCTCAAGGAAAGGCTATCTCCAAACAGACAATCTCAAAATGGATAGCCCACTGCATACGCTTTTGTTACTCATTTCATGGAAAAATTGTGCCTTCAAGCATCAGATCCCACTCCACAAGGGCCACAGCTACCTCTGCAGCTTTCCTTAGGGGGGTTCCTACCAAGGACATTTTGGAAGCAGCCACTTGGAGTTCTGTGCACACTTTCTCCAAGCACTATCACCTTCCACTTTACTCTAAATCTAGAGCGGGCTTTGCCACAGCAGTCTTGCAGGGCATTCTTGCTCCACCTAGTTCCACTTAGTGCCTGCCACCCCTTTTTAGCTTTGGGATTCTACCCATCTTTTATGATTGCAGCTGTTTGCACAATGAACATAGTACAGTTTTGTACCTACCATAAATGTAGATGTTCGAGTGCTAATACAGCTGCAGTCCAGGTTTCCCTCCCTCCATCCCCTCTTGGGACAGGCCTTATGACAAACACCTTCTCATACAACCTGATTGGGGTATTCTTTTATGGTGTATTTGCTTGCAAACTACTGTTTTTTGATTATTCTATATTGCATTATTACATAAGTTTATGTTTTGCCTTCCTTCTGGGGGCACCTGACATCTGGGGCAAGAAAAACTGAAGAAGATGGCGTCGGCTGGTTCTTTTATATCCCTACCGCACTGACGTCAGGGAAGAAGCGACGACAACCGACGCCGGACCTAGACTTTGGAATTCGGCCGACTGAGGACCCGCCTGATGGCAGAATAACCCATCTGTTATGACTGCAGCTGTATTAGCACTCGAACATCTACATTTATGGTAGGTACAAAACTGTACTTTCTCTTGCCACTAAGACAATTGCGATTCAGTCAGACAACATGTCTGTAGTGTGGTGCATAAACAAGCAAGGGGGAACCAAATCTTACCCACTTTGTTGAGAGTATGGAAATGGACGATGAACACTCAATGCTTTCTCGTAGCAACGCACATCCCGGGGAGGTCCAGTGTGATAGCAGACAAACTTAGTTGAGCAATTCTGATGCCTCACGAGTGGTCCCTGAATTCAGAAGCTGCGAAAGAGATTTTTTGCAAATGGGGCCAGCCTTGCTGTGACCTATTCGCCACATATATGAACACCGAATGCAGCAGCTACTTTGCACTAATTCCCCACCCAGGGATGCTCTGGTCCACATTTGGCCTCCGGGACTCCTTTATGCTTTTCCACCCTTTCCTCTCATTCCAAAAGTGATTCAGAAAGCAAAACTGTTGGAGTCCCCTGATCCTCATTGCTCCTTACTGGCCTCGCCAAGTCTGGCTCCCCTTCCTGTGGCCGTATCTCTTGGAGGGACTATGGATTCTGGAACCATCTTCAGACCTCCTGATTCATCAATTGGGGCAGATCCATCCTGCTATCCAAACCCTGAAATTGACAGTATGGTTGCTCCAGTTCCACGAATAGCCAGGTGTGTTTCCCTTTCCCCTACTGTCAAACACATTCTGATTTCTTCACACAAACCTTCCACAAGGTAACTATATTCCAGCAAATGGAATAGTTTCTCCATTTGGGCAGCAGACCAAGGCATAGATCCCTACTTAGCTTCTGTAGAGTCTATCCTGTCCCTTCTTCCATTTTTCATGAAGGAGCTGCAGCTGCTACTGGAGTTCAGTTAGCTGCCATCTTTAATTACCATTTTGGCTACATGGGAAATCCAGTCATGTCCCACGCTTTATGCAAAACCTTTTTGAAATTAGTCCTCCTTCTCAGACCTCCAATCAGACAACCACCAGAGCCCTGGGACCTAAACCTAGTTTTATTACATCTTTAATTTCTTCCCCCCTTTGAACCCTCTTCTTCATCGGATCTGAAATTATTGTCATGGAAAACATTGTTCTTAGTGGCTATACCTTCTGCTAGGAGAGTTTCAGATTTGAAAGCCCTCACCATTCGACCTCCTTAAATTGTTTTCCACAAGGATAGAGTCTCACTTAGAACTAATCCTTTTCTTCCTAAGGTATATTCAGAGCATAATCTTAACGCAACTATCGAACTACCAGTTTTCTTCCTAAAGCATGCTAATAAATCAGAATACAGACTGCACCAGTTGGATGTCCACAGAATTCTCAGGTTTTACCTGCACAGGACTAAAAGAATTTAGAAAATCAGATCAATTATTTGTTTCTTTTTCAGACAAAAATAAAGGCTTGCCTGTTTCTACGGTCACCTTGTCTAAATGGCTTTCAGACAGCATTTCATTTGCTTACAAAGCTGCTGGCAAAACAGTTACCAGCCAAAGAAAAAGGCCATTCAACAAGAGCAGTATCAACTTCATATGCCTTTAGATCTAGACTCACAATTGATACCATTTGTGCAGCAGCTACTTGGGCAAGACCTCATACCTTTGTCACTCATTACTAATTGGATTTGGCCTCCCAGGACAGGTCATCCTTTGGGTCCACTGTGCTGAAGAGTCTCTTTGCTTGAGCCACCTGGGATAAAGGTGCTAGGGATGCTGTCCCATCCAGAAAGAATTACGGCGAGATAGGACTACATAACATGAAGTTATGTACTTACCGTAACGTTCCATGTTTGTAGTCCATCTCGCCTACATTCTTGCGTCCCACCCTCCTTCCCCCTTCCTGTTTCCTGTTTCCTGGAGGAACTGGTGGACTATACATTATGCTGTCTGACCTGGATGTTCATCGTGCATACAGCTGCAGTAATCACAGATGGGTTTTCAGCCGTCAGGCGGTCCCTCGGTCGGCCGAATTCCAAAGTCTTGGTCCGGCGTCGGTTGTCGTCGCTTACTCTTCTGACGTCAGGAAGGCCAGAGTATATAAGACACAGCCGACGCCATGTTCTTCAGTCTTTTTTGCCGCGCGGTGCCCGAAGCAGAAGCAGTTCGCAAGTGCCGGTCGGCCAGCTCCTGATTTACGAAAATATTTGGAACCGAAGTCTTCATTAAAGTTAAGTACCCCATTGGGGAAACTTTTCTTGCCTCAGACCGATGTCAGAAAAAGTTAATAATTGTATTTCTTGTGGGAAGCAAATACCGCATAAGGATTTCCATTCCCTTTGCATACCTTGTTTGGGCCCAGACCACGACGTCTCGGGCTGTCGCTTCTGCGCTACCTTCAATAAACGCACTATCAAGCGTCGGGCGGAGTTCGCCCAACACTTTTTTGGTAAAGCTTTTGACTATAAAATGTCGTCGGACACTCAGACTACCATTTTATCCAAAAAACGCAAGGAAAAGGACCGACACACGAGGCCCGCGGTCTCCACCGACACCATGCCGAAACAGGCTACACGTGGTCCGGTTCTCAGCGAGACGCCTGTGCAGTCCCTGACTGACGGCACTCCTTTGGCGGTGTCTTCTGTACCCGAGACCGCTGGGTCATCGGCCCTTTCCCAGACTACAACCGAAGCCCCGGCTTATGTCGAGCCTACTAATGTGGACAGATCCACCTCCACCCATGGTGTATTTAGGCCTTCATCTTCTTTTTCTATTAAGGCCTTTACTAAATCCAAAGCAGCCAGGCATCACACTAGGCCTGCTGCTCAAGGCCCATCTCCTGGACACATGCCTAAGAAACAGATGCTTAAAATGGCTGAGGATCTAATAACTCTCAGAGGTTCTCAGCCCCTCCTGACAAGAGACCCAGAGTGGAGGAAGAATCCCCCTCTTCTGATCAGGGATCCATTTATCAGAGCATTCTGATGCAGAGGAACACTCTTACTCCCCTTTGAGGATTCGGATGCAGAACAGTCCATTCCTTCTGTATCCCCCCCTGAGGATTTTTCATTTGGGGAAACCTTGTACACCTTGAGGGAACACTTCCATTGGGAAGGCCAAGACTTTTCAGATTCCAAGAAAAGACTTAGGGAATTTCTTTGGTTACCTCAGCACAGACCTCTGGCTATACCCCCTGTTTTGGAGGTACTGGATGATGTCTATTCGGAGGCTTGTCTTAATCCTGATTCTCTGCCTCCTGCACCAGTAAAGCCCGATAGATATTACAGAGTACCCAGTTCTCACCAATTTCTTTACAAAGGCCATAATGCTGATCCTGAAACCATTTCACAAGGCCCTAAGGGATTAAAGGCCTCCACTGCCAAGAATCCACTTCCTGCAGAAAGGGAATCTAGATCTCCAGAAAGGTGGGGTAAGAAGGTATATACCTCGGCCACCCTAGCCATGAGGGCCTTAAACTGCCAGTTTCATATGATTAAATATCAACAGTTCCTGTTATCACAATTAAAAAACAAAATGTCTCAACCTGAACAACCAGATTTAAAAGAGTTACAGGATATGATGCATAGTGCGGAACAAGTGGGTAAACACACCTTACAATGTGGTTATGATGCCCTAGAGGCCTCCAGTAGAGCTGCTACAGGATCAGTCATTCGCAGACATGCCTGGCTTAGGGAACAAAATTTGCCTGATCATGTGAAAGCTAAACTTCTTGATGCTCCTTTACAAAAGGATGTACTTTTTGGTACTAATGCTGAGGATATACTACGAAAAATGGAAGAAAAAGCCAAATCTATGCAAACTGTCAAAGCTTTCTTACAGGTCCAGCCACCACGATTTAGCAGGAATTGGCCTTCAAAAAACTGGTCTTTTCCAGCCACTGACAAGCCCCAAAGAGGTAGATACAGACGCACAAGGGGCAGAGGGCAGTCACAAGGATCATATAGAGGCAGACAATGGCAATCTCCAGCACCAAGAGGTGGTGAAGACCGTGCACAACAATACAGGAAGCAATCCCAATGACTCCCTCATTTCCATGCCAAGCAAGTCTCAGCTGGCAGCACCTTTGGGAGGGAAACTAGCATTATTTGCAAACAATTGGCATATTGTCACAACAGACAAATGGATTCTGGACATTATAAACAGAGGCTACAAATTTCAATTTCACACTCTTCCAAAAATGAGAGGCATGCCAAACCTACCACAAAATCAAAGGGTAGAGGCACAACTGCAAATTTCAAAGCTCCTAAACATGAGAGCTATACAAAAGGTACCTACGCACCAACAAGGTCAAGGTTTTATTCAAGACTCTTCCTGGTACCAAGAAAAGGAACCGACTGGAGACCCATTCTGGACTTATCCATCCTAAACACATTTCTACTCATACCAAAATTCAAGATGCTCACATTACAGCAACTTCTTCCCATGCTGGGCAAGGAGTTTTGGCTGGTAACATTGGACCTCAAGGAGGCATACCTGCATGTCCCAATCAGACAAAGCTGCAGAAGATACCTCAGATTTCTTGCAGGTTCAATCCACTATCAATTCTCTGCATTGCCCTTTGGCTTATCTACTGCGCCCAGAGTATTCACAAAGTGCCTGGCATCAGTGATTGCCTATTGCAGACTTCAAGGGATACAAATTTACCCTTATCTGGACGACTGCCTGATCCAAGCGGACAGCAAACAAATACTACTGGAACATCTGGCATATGTGACACTGTTACTGCTTTCTCTGGGATACACCATCAACAAGGAGAAATCAAGGCTAACACCATCTCAGAGAATAACCTTCCTGGGTGCCAGCTTGGACACAAACGCCCAGATGGCATACCTTACGTCAGAAAAACAAGGGCAATTATCTCAGTACTTCAAAACACTAGCAAAAAGTACCAGGCTTACTGCAAGGAAAATCCTGCAGGCTCTGGGATTCATGGCATCTTGCATTCTTCTAATCCCATGTGCAAAGCTGCATATGAGGAAACTTCAATGGTACCTAAAAATCTATGGTCTCAACACAGTCACAGCTTGGAAGCAATTATACCAATAATTCCATGTCTGCAAAAGGAATTTCTATGGTGGGCCCAAACACGTCAAGTAAACACAGGCCTTCCATTCTGCAAGCCTAAAGCAAAACAAGTCATAACCACAGACGCCTCAGATTACGCCTGGGGGGCGCACATGAAGGACAGGTGCATTCAGGGCAGATGGCCCCAAAAGGAAAAGCACCTTCACATCAATCAAAAAGAAATGCTAGCAGTAATAAATGCAATTACAGCTTTCAAGGACTTCCTGCATCCAGGACAATTACTGATAAGAACAGACAACACCACAGTAATGTGGTACATAAACAAACAAGGAGGAACACACTCATACCCCTTGTGCAGACTAGCCATGACTCTTTGGAACTTGGCTCTGGAAAGACAACTCGAACTTCAAGCACAGTACTTGCCAGGACTGGAAAACACACTGGCAGACACTCTGAGCAGGAATATGACAGATCCACATGAATGGAAGCTGCATCCACAGGTGTTTACGGAGATAATCCAAGCGTGGGGGAGGCCAGACATAGATCTTTTTGCCTCCCACAGGAACCAACAATTGAAAAAGTTTTGTTCAAGGACCTTCCATCCAAAGGCCTGGAAAGTGGACGCCCTTTCATTCAGTTGGGCAACATGGACAGTTTATGCATTCCCACCTCTGCCTCTTCTGCCCAAGGTGCTTTTGAAAGCAAGAACAGACAAACCGAGGATGATACTGATTGCTCCAGACTGGCCAAGGCAACACTGGTATCCACTCCTGAGGAGCCTTACACATACTCCTCCCTGGTCCCTGCCTCTAATACCTCTTCTGCTGACGCAGAACAGCTACAAAACCCTTCACAGTCAGCTGAAAACACTCAACCTCGCTGCGTGGAAAATTCCTTAACACCACATCAGACTCTACTCTCCAAGGAGGTGCAGGATGTCATTTTGGAGGCCAGAAGACCATCTACAAGAAAAGCTTACTCCAAAATGGAAGCGGTTTTGCTGCTGGAATGAGAAAAGAAGACAGGACCCTAGAAAATTGAACTTGCCTCAGGTTTTACAGTACCTAGCTGAACTGCTGAACAGTGGACTTTCATTTTCTTCCATTAAAATACACGCCTCAGCCATTTCTGCAGAATTCAACACGGATCCTCCTTTATTCTCTCACCCTCTCTTACGGCAGTTCCTCAGAGGGGCTAAGAATATAAGACCTCCAAGGAAGCAACCAATACCAGCCTGGGACCTTAATTACATGCTAGAAAAATTAACATTGCCTCCCTTTGAACCTGCTGCCTCAACAGATCTGCAATATTTGTCCTGGAAAACAGCTTTCCTTCTGGCCATCACTTCAGCTCGTAGGGTTTCTGAACTACAGGCCCTCATGGCGGTGCAGCCCTTCCTCATCTTCCATCAGGATAGGGTTTCCTTGACTAATCCATCTTTTATGCCAAAAGTGGTATCCAGGGTAGCCTTAAACCAAGCCATACACCTACCTACCTTTTATTCTAACCCTCAAAACAAAGGGGAAAGGCTGCTTCACTCTTTAGACATCCATAGGCAGCTACGTTACTATTTGGACAGAACAAAGTCCTTCAGGAAATCAGAACAACTTTTTGTGTCCTATGCCGTAGGGGCTCAAGGGAAACCAGTTACCAAACAGACCATTTCCAAGTGGATTGACCACTGCATACGATTTTGTTACTCCTATCATGGGAAATCTGTCCCTACTGGTATCAGATCTCACTCCACCAGGGCCACAGCCACCTCTACAGCCTTCCTCAGAGGTGTGCCTACTAAGGATATTTTGGAGGCAGCCACTTGGAGTTCTGTACATACCTTCACAAAACACTACCACCTGCCCTTATACTCCAGAACAAGAGCAGGCTTCGCCACTGCTGTTTTGCAGGGCATTCTGGCTCAATCCAGTTCCTCATAGTACCTACCAGCCTATGCATAGCTTTGAGACTCTACCCATCTGTGATTACTGCAGCTGTATGCACGATGAACATAGTACAGTTTTGTACCTACCATAAATGTAGATGTTCGAGTGCTAATACAGCTGCAGTACAGGTTTCCCTCCCTCCTTCCCCTCTTGGTTAGGGCATGGGGCCCAACAACCTCTTCATACCTCCTGACTGGGTTATCCTGTTATGTTTTATTTGCTTGCTTACACTGATTTTGCATTACATTGCATTGCTTGCATATGTGGATAAGCTTTACTTATGTATTGCCTTCCTTTTGGGGGCACCTGACATCTGGGGCAAGAAAGACTGAAGAACATGGCGTCGGCTGTGTCTTATATACTCTGCCTTCCTGACGTCAGAAGAGTAAGCGACGACAACCGACGCCAGACTAAGACTTTGGAATTCGGCCGACCGAGGGACCACCTGACGGCTGAAAACCCATCTGTGATTACTGCAGCTGTATTAGCACTCGAACATCTACATTTATGGTAGGTACAAAACTGTACTTTGTAGTTGTCTGTCCACCTGGCATAGGTAGTATACACAGTGTTCTGTCTGTATGTTCATAGTTATTAATGGTTTACTGACTATTATGTACCTATTGCTTGCAAACAAGATCTGGGGAATTGCCGTGAGGCACCATGGGAATAGGGGTTAACCTCGACCCAGTAAAAGCTGTCTAGCTTTAGTATCGGCCGAGTCAGAGCCGAGAATCAGCTCCGAACCCATCCAGCAAGAATGTAGGTGAGATGGACTACAAACATGGAATGTTATGGTAAGTACATAACTTCATTTTTGTGGTTTGAACATGTGGAAGGAAATGTAACCAGGCATGGCTGGGGTTCTCTCTGCAGCCTTAAACTAGGTGTCTGTGACTGTACAAATTCAGCATCTTGCAAAGGAAGTACTGCTTCCACTGAGTGCAGTTTTAGGTTTAGACTCTTGGCATTTAGCAGCATAATCTTTGAATTTGTTTTTAGACACCATTTTTACGTCTGTTTATATGGCTGCATTCTTAGAACCTTTCAGATTATGTTAAAAATTAGATTTTAAATTCTCTCTTGGATAGAGATTGTGTTTGGTCCTTCTGCTACAAGAGTGATCAAAAAGTATGACGAAAGGGGCAAGCTGATCCAGAGAGTATAAGATTTTTTGGCTCTTTTCCAAATTGTCCATGAGATTTTCTTTCTCATGTTCTATTTTTGGCAGAAAATAGAATAAATGGTCAACATCATTCAGATAAACAGATGTTGTTTAAGAAGGAACAGTTAGTGTTATTTTTGTTAGTTTTAATGGTTTTAAGTATTTGAATACATCATTATTTTTTTTATTCAAATAAAATTTAAATTGTGTGTGTGTGTGTGTGTGTGTGTGTGTGTGTATATATATATATATATATATATATATAATTTTTTTGAATTAATATTAATGAAGAATGAGATTTAGATGTGTATTTTTATATGTAGACAACTTCATGTTTTATGGTGTATAGCTTTTAAATTCTTGTTAATTCAGTTATTCAAGCATGTGTTTGATTGGAGGGTTTTTAAATGAACTTATTTAGGGGGTTCATTTGTATGTGCTATTTATCTGATGAAGTAATTTTCATGACGAAAACGTAATTTTAGAGGAGCATTTGTGTTTTGGAGCCTCTCTGGTAGAATAAAACTTGTTTGTGGGATATTGCAGTTCTGGTGGTCCTTATTAGTGCCTTGGTTTGTGTTTCAACTTTATCACCTGTGTGATTTATAAAATATGTGGCCAGAGCAGCAGAGTGTAGCATTGCTGTATGGTGACATTGTTGGATGTTCTTTGTGTTTCACTGTTGCAGTCCTCACACTTGGGTTATCCTGCCAGGGGTAGCCTTCAGTCGGCCCGAATGCCAGAGGCTTAGTATTTCTGCATCGGTTGCTGTCGCTCCAGGACTGACGTCAGGTCGTCAGTGGTATAAAATCAGGCATCCGACGCTATTGCATCAGTCTTTCTTGCCAAGGAGCCCAAAGCAGAAGCAGTTCACACGAGTGCCAGTCGGCCACTACCTGAGTTTTTGTTTCCGAATTGAAGTTGGTCTTCTAAAGCTAAGTACCCCGTTGGGGATCCTTTTTTCTTGCTCTAACCGATGTCAGAAAAAGTTAACAATTGTCTCGCCTGTGGAAAGCAAATACCAAACTGAGACTTCATTCTTACTGCGTCACCTGTTTAGGTCCAGATCACAACGTCCCTTGCTGTCACTTTTGTGCTTTGTTCAACGCCAGAACTATACATCATTGGGCCCTTATTGTAGCTAAATATTTTCGCTCTATCCTCCTTTTCTGATATGGCTTTAGTAATCAGTAAGCAATCCGACTATCGATCTTCCGAAAAAAACGCAAGGATAAAGACAGAGACCGCACAGGTCCAAAACTGCCGACAACGCTTCTGTTGCTAGTTGTCAGTTCTCCAGTCCTCAGTGAGGCACTTTCGCAGCCCCTGATGCCCGCTTCTGTGGATCCACAGGCCGCTACTGAGGCCCATTCAGAGTCCGGTATGCCGCGAGACTCTTCTTTGACTAAGGATCCTGCAGATGTCTCTACCTTGGATGGGTCTGGAGCCACTGAGCACGCACCGGCTTCCGAGGAAGTTCTTTGCACTACCGATACTCTACACAAACCAACGACTTCTTTTCTTTCTAAAGCTACCAAGTTTCTAAGGCCCAGGGTACGAACTACGCCTAAAAAACTGACCCAAGCTCAGGCACCTGCTTCCATGCCTCAATCTCAAATGCTTAAAATGGCAGAAGACCTTATTATGCTTATTAGGGGAAGCCAGGCTACCCTTTCCAAAACAAAAGGAGACTTGTCTCCAGTAGTTTAATGTGAATAGGAGTCCCATGACTCTGAGGTTTCCGAATATGAAGACATGCATCCCCTCTCTGCTTATGAGGATTCCTACGCAGAGGAATCCATTCCTTCTGCCTCTCCTCACGAGGATTTTTCATTTGGTGAAACCCTACATACTTTAATGGAGCATTTCCAATGGGAATGTTAGGACTACTCTCAGTCAAAAAAGAGACTCGGAGAATTCTTAGATTTACCACAGCACAGACCTGTAGCCATTCCTCCTGTCCTGGATGTTGTGGATGATGTTTTTATGGAATCCAGTTTGTCTCCTGACACTCTTCTTCCTGCTCCCAGGAAACCTGACCAGTACTACCGAGTCCCTGATTCTCACAAATTCCTTTTCAAATCTCCTACTGCTGACTCAGAGGTCATCTCCCAAGGACCTAAAGGAATTAAAGCAACATCAGCTAAGAATCCCACCCCCTCAGACAGGGATTCTCAAGCTTTAGACAAATGGGGTAAAAAAGTATACACCTCTGCAACTCTTGCTATAAGAGCACTAAATTGTCAGTTCCACATGCTGAAATAGCAGCATACCATGGAACTCCTCAAACAAAAAATATCTTCCTTTCCTGCTTGTGCAGAAAATAAAGAATTACAAGAGCTTATGCATTCTGCAAGCCAAGTTACTAAGCACACCTTGCAATGTGACTTTGACACCTTAGAAGCATCTTGCAGGGCAGCAGTCACTGGTTCTGTCCGTAGAAGGCATGCTTGGTTAACGAACAGACCTTTGCAGACCATGTTGAATCAAAATTATTGGACGCACCATTGAACAAAGACAATTTGTTTGGCACCAAGGCAGAAGTCTTAAAAAAGATGGAAGAAAAAGCTAAATCTATGCAGACAGTTAGACCTTTTACAGGTCCAACCTCCAAGGTTCCATAGGCATTATCCCTCCAAGCACTGGTCCTTTCTGGCCCCCTCCAGGCCAGCTCAGCCAAGACCCAGGGGAAGCAGAACCCCCAGACAGCAGTCCCAGAGAATGCAGAGATCTAAGCAATGGAGTTCCTCCTCTTCAAAAACAGGGAGTGCTATGCCACCCCCCTTATGGTAAAAACTCGCAATGACTTGATACCGCCACCCCTTACCTCTGCCCACCTGTTTGTGCCCCTAGAAGGAAAACTCTCCTTCCATGCAAACAACTGGGCCACCATTACCAACGATCGGTGGGTCCTCAACAGTGTCCCAGGGATACAAATTTTGTTTCCACACTTTACCAACCCCAAAGGGGTTCCCAGATCTTCCTCCAAACCAGTGGGCAGAGGCCAAAAAGCAAGTCCCATTCCCCCCTCTCCATGAGGGCAATACAGCATGTTCCTGCAGACCAGATAGACCAAGGTTTCTATTCCAGACTCTTCCTGGTACCCAGAAAAGAGGGCACCTGGCGCCCAGTCCTGTATCTATCCATTCTTAATATCTTTCTGGTGATACCAAAAATCAAAATGCTCACCCTCCAGCAGCTTCTTCCTATACTTTCCAAGGATGCTTGGTTAGCCACGCTAGACCCAAACGAGGCCTGCCTTCACATCCCAGTCAGGGAATCTTGCAGGAACTGTTTCAAGGCAGATTCTGTGCACTTTCAGTTCTCTGCTCTTCCCTTTGGCTTATCCACTGCTCCCAGAGTTTTCAGAAAATGCCTGGCTCAAGCCATTGCTTTTTGCAGACAAAGAAATATTCAAATTTACCCCTACTTAGATGATTGCCTGATTCAGGCACACAGTCAGGAAAAGCTGTTACAGCACCTGGCCTTTGTAAAGGACTTACTGACCTCCAACGAAAAGAAATGAAAACTAGTCCTCACACACAAAATTGTATTCCTAGGAGCAACCCTGGACACAGCATCCCAGATGGCATTCCTTACTCCAGAAAAACAAGCCTACCTGACAGGCTACTTCTCTCAACTAGCCACCAGAACCCTGTTATCCGCAAGGAAAATCCTGCAAAAGCTCTAGGGTTCATGGCTTCCTGCATTCTACTCATTCCATATGCCAGACTGCATATGAAGAAACTAAAGTGGTACCTAAAAAGCCTTTGGTGTGAACACTTTCAAGACCTGGAAACTATCATACCTATGATAATCCTGTCTAAAGAAAGATTTTCTTTGGTGGGCAGCAGCATGCAACCACAACAAGGGACTTCTCTTCTCACAACCCCACGCCGCCCAGACCCTCACCACAGATGCATCAGACTATGCCTGGGGTGCACATCTGGACGGCAGGTGCATTCAGGGCCATTGGAGCCCAAATCAAATACATCTGCACATCACCCAAAAAGAGATGCTAGCTGTTCAGCACGCCCTGACAGCTTTCAGACCCCTACTCTCCCCGGGGCCTCTAGTGATCAAAACAGACAACATCACAGTGATGTGGTATATCAACAAGCAGGGAGGGACTCACTATTATGCTCTCTGCAGGCTTGCCATGACCCTTTGGCATATGGCCTCAGCCATGCAAATATACCTGCTAGTACAATTCCTGCCAGGCTGCCTAAACTCTCTGGCAGACAACTTAACCAGAAACCTGCTAGACTCACACGAGTGGCAGCTAGACCACAGAACCTTCAACCTTGTAACCCAGAAATGGGGTACCCTGAAGGTGGACCTCTTTGCCTCCCACTCCAATCATCAGCTCAGCAAAATTCTGCACCAGAGAACCTCACAGCAAGGCCTGGAAAGTGGATGCTCTATCCATCCAAGGGGTAAACCTCTTGATCTATGCATTTCCACCTCTACCACTCATTTCAAGGGTACTGCTCAAAATAGGGGAGGAAAAACCAAGGGCAATCTTGATTGCTCCAGACTGGCCATGCCAGCACTGGTATCCACTGTTGCGCAGCCTGTCACCCCTGCCACCATGGCACCTACCTCAGATCCCAACACTCCTGACCCAGAAGAATGGAGAATTCATGCATCCACAATTGCCGACCCTGAACTCTCCTCTGGTTGCCAGCCTAAGCAAACAAGTCCTGGATGTTATACGTTAAGCCAAATGCCCCAGCACTAGAAAATCCTATGCTGACAAGTGGAAAGTTTTGAACCTGGATCCAGGCTAAGGGAGCCGAAACAGCACAGCCCTCCCTACCTCTCATCCTGAATTACCTAGCAGACCTACTACAGAGGGGTCTATCCTTCTCTTCTATTAAAATTCATGCCACTGCCATCTCTGCTCATTACAGCACAGAGCCACCTCTCTTCTCACACCCTCTCATCAAACAGTTCCTAAGAGGGGCTAACAACTTAAGGCCACCCAGAAGAGCTTCTACCCTAGCTTGGGACCTTCAGTTTGTGTTGGAAAAGCTCACCCTACCCCCCTTTGAGCCTGCAGCTTCAGCAGAGTTAAAATTCCTCTCTTGGAAAACGGCTTTGCCTCTGGCCATCACTTCAGCTAGAAGAGTTTCAGAGCTACAAGCACTCATGGCTGTAGAGCCCTTCATAATTTTCCATGCTGACAGGGTCTCCCTCAGGACTAATCCATCCTTCATGCCTAAAGTGGTGTCCAGTGTGGCTCTCAACCAATCTATTCATTTGCCCACCTTTTTCTCTAACCCACAAAACAAGGGGTAAAGGATTCTGCACTCTCTAGATGTGCACAGACAGTTCAGATTCTATCTGGATAGGACAGTCTTTTAGAAAAAACTGACCAATTGCTAGTCAGCTTTGCAGCAGGGGCATAGGGCATGGCCATATCCAAACAATCTCCAGATGGATAGCACACTGCATCCATTTCTGCTACAACCAGCATGGGAAACCACCCCCCAAAGGGACTCAGGACGCATTCCACCAGGGCAACCTCCACCTTTGCAGCTTTTCTCAGAGGGGTCCTCACCAGGGACATCCTGGAGGCTGCAACATGGACTTATGTTCATACCTTCACCAAGCATTACCACCTGCCTATCTTCTCCAAATCCAGGGGAGACTTTGCCACCGCAGTCTTGCAGGGCATGCTAGCCAGCCCCCAGTCTTCTTGACTGCCTCCACCCTTTTCTTCAGTTTTGGGAATCAACCCAAGTGTGATGACTGCAACAGTGAAACACGAAGAACGTAGTCCAGTTGTGTACACTTAACATAAATGTAGATGTTTGAGTGTGTTCACTGTTGCAGTTCTGGTTTCCCACCCTCCATCCCCCTTGTCTCTCTCTCTCTCTTTCTCTCCTTACAGGGAATCTTTGGTATTTACTTTCTACTGGTGGTGTTCTTTCACCATAACCATAACCTAGCTCCTTATTTGGGGGCTCCTGACAGTTGCGGCAAGAAAAACTGATATAATGGCATCGGCTGCCTGATTTTATACCACTGCCGACCTGATGTCAGTCCTGAAGCAACAGCAAATGACGCAGAAATACTAAGCTTCTGGTATTCGGGCCAACTGAGGGCTACCCCTGGCAGGATAACCAAAGTGTGATGACTGCAACAGTGAATACACGTGAACATCTACATTTATGGTAAGTGTACACAACTGTACTTTGTGGTGAATCCAGTTTACTGGGGGAGACTAGGCAACCTTCTTAGATTTCCTTTTCAGAGGACCTGTGCTATTTTGTCTTGAAACTTTTCAGAAACTTAAAGGTGAATGCCAGATATTGCTTTGTTTATGATGTTTCATCCGTCACAGCCTACCTTTAGTAGGAAGCAGTTTTTGTATGGAGCACGTTAACATTAGGGTGCAAAAAGACCTCTCAACCTAGTTATCGGTTTAGTTGTGGACTGAGAAGTCTTGTCAGACTGAGAGAGCTTTCAAGGACTGATGGGTAAGGAAATCTGATATACAGATGTTATACAATGTCTTTTTTTTTTTTTTTTTTTTTTTTTTTACTCCTTCCAGAATTCTACTACTTCCTTTGCCAGACTTCATGCATTGTGAAAAATGATCAGCAAGGAATATGGTCTTAAAGTTTAAGTCACCTCCAAAAAGAAAAAAAGTGTTACTCTTGAGGGTCCCACAAGATCAGAAAGGCTTAGTGTTTTATTACATAGTCTGTTGATGTCATTTTAATTTGTTCCTCAAGTAATGGATCTCTGATCTGACCTCGGATCCAGCTCAGCTGCTTTTACTAGAGACTCTGTTCCAACTTTCGAGCTTCTCCCTTTACCTGTAATCCCCTAGTATCTCTGCAATACCTCAGATTCGTTTACCACCTAATAGATACAGGTGGGTATCCTCCCCTACCATAGTTTTTTGGTTCCCATCATGTTAGGATTCATTTTTATTCTTCTGTCCTGTTCCTACCTTAGGTAGTTCTCCTTACCATTGTTTGGTACTTTCTTATTCTCTGATGTTTTTCGTGTTTCACTGTTGCAGTCATTACATTTAGGTAATCTGCTGGCAGGTTGCCCTCAGTCGATCTGAATAACAAAAGTCTTGGGTCCTGTGTCGGTTGCTGTCTCCTCTTCCATGACGTCAGATCGTCAGGGGTATAAAACATGCAGCCGACGCCATTTTAATCAGTCTTTCTTGCCGTGCGGTGCCCGAAGCAGAAACATTTCACAATTGCCGGTTGACCGACTCCTGAAATTTTCATTTTCGAGTTTCAGAACCGAAGTCTTCAAACTAAAGCTAAGTACCCCATTGGGGAAACTTTTTCTTGCTCCTTACCGATGTCAGTAAACGTTAATAATTGAATTACTTGTGGGAAGCAAATACCTCATAAGGATTTTCATTTGTACTGTATTCCTTGCCTAGGCCCTGACCACAACGTGCCTTGCTGTCGGTTTTGTGCTAAATTTAACCAACGCACTATTAAGCGTCGGTATATTTTCGCTTCTAAATACTTTAGCTCAAGATTTAACTATCCTGAAATGTCATTGGTTAGCAATCTGACTACCGGAATTCACAAAAAAACGCAAAGAAAAAGACAAGAGACCAACCGTCGAGGACCAAAACCAATGACGAAGCTTCTCCTCAGCCAGTCGCCGGTTCGCCGGTACTCAGTGAGGCACTTTTGCAACCCCTGATGCCTGCTACTTTTGAGTCGCAGGCCTCTACCGAGACCCATTCGGAGTCCGGTATGCCGCGAGATTCTTCAAGTATTGAACCCGCAGATGTCTCTCCCTTGGATGGGTCCGGAGCCGCTGAGCAGGCACGGCTTCTGGGGTGTTTTAAAGGCCTAAAGATTTATATATTAAACCAACGCCATCATCAAACAAGGCCAAAACCAACTTCTGTGTCTAAAAAACTGAAGCATGAGCCACGTACTCAGGCCCCTATGCCTAAAACACAAATGATCAAAATGGCTGAGGATTTAATTACTTGATCAGGGGTTCCCAACCCCCTCCTGCTAATAGGCCTAGGCAAGGCACTGATTATGAATCTTCAGATCAGGTTTCCATTTCTTCTGATTCCTCTTCTGATCAGGAATTTTCTATTCCCCCTTATGAGGACTCTGATGCAGAAGAATCCATCCCTTCTGCTTCTCCTCCTGAGGATTTTTCTTTTGGAGAGACTTTGCATACCTTAAGGGAACATTTTCATTGGGAGAGTCAGGATTTTTCAGAATCCAAAAAGAGGCTTAGGGATTTTCTTCTTCCTCAGCATAGGCCTTTGGCTATACC
This sequence comes from Protopterus annectens, assembly GCF_019279795.1. Lineage (NCBI taxonomy): Eukaryota > Metazoa > Chordata > Ceratodontiformes > Protopteridae > Protopterus > Protopterus annectens. The sequence continues at coordinate 147,002,007 of NC_056737.1, forward strand.
TCCTGTTTTAGACATTGTTGATTATGTTTTCTCAGAATCCAGCATGGCTCCTGATTCCCTGCCTCCGGCTCCTAGTAAGCCAGACAGATATTACAGGGTTCCTGACTCCCACAAGTTTCTTTTCAAAAATCCTACTGCTGACCCTGAAACAATTTCTCATGGTCCCAAGGGTGTTAAGGCTTCTACTGCTAAAAATCCTACCCCTTCTGATAGAGACTCTGGGGTGCTGGATAGATGGGGTAAGAAGGTTTATACATCTGCAACCCTGGCAATCAGGGCTTTAAACTGTCAATTTCATATGCTTAAATATCAACAGCATGTCATGGGCTTACTTAAACAGAAAATGATGCTGATTTCTGATTGTGTAGCAAATAGAGTTACAGGATTTATTGCATTCAGCTGAACAAGTTGGAAAGCATACTTTGCAATGTGGTTTTGATTCCTTGGAGGCCTCTTGCAGGGCCACCGTAACTGGATCTGTGATAAGAAGGCATACTTGGCTCAAGGAGCAAAATCTGCCTGATCATGTTAAAGCTAAATTGTTGGATGCTCCTTTACAGCAGGACAGTCTGTTTGGTAATAAGGCAGAAGAAGTTTTGAAAAAAATGGAAGACCAAGCTAAACCTATGCAAACTGTAAAAGATTTCTTGCAAGTGCAGCCACCCAGGTTCCGTAGGTACTGGCCTACTAATAATTGGTGCTTTCCAGTACCCAACAGAGCTGCTCAGGTCAAACCCATTCACTCCAAAGGCTCCAGGTTTCAGTCACAAGGATCTTAAAGGACAAAATAGTGGAGTGCCTCCACCTCCAAATCAGGAAGTAGCAAAGCACCCCCCTATGGTAAACCGCTTCAATGACTTTTCTCTGCCATTTCCAAGCACTTGTCTTTTGGCAGCCCCTTTGGGGGGGAAAACTAGCACTTCATGCTCAAAGTTGGCATCTAATTACCCAGGACAAGTGGGTCTTAAATATAGTATCCCAGGGATACAGATTTCATTTCCACATGTTGCCAATTCCAAACAGATGGCCAGATCTGCCTCCAAATCAGTGGGCAGAGGCCCAGAAACAAGTCATGTCCCTCATGGATATGGGGGCTATTCAACCAGTACCAGAAAAGGAAAAAGGACAAGGTTTTTATTCAAGACGTTTCCTGGTACCCAGAAAAGACAAATCATGGCGTCCAATTCTGGACTTATCCATTCTAAATACCTTCCTGGACATTCCAAAATTCAAGATGCTGACTCTACAACAGTTACTGCCTATGCTAGGCAAGGATGCCTGGTTGGTAACGCTAGACTTAAGAGGCTTACCTGCATATCCCAATCAGGGAATCTTGCAGAAGATACCTCCGCTTCAATGCAGGCTATTTGCATTACCAGTTCTCTGCACTGCTCTTTGGCTTATCTACTGCGCCCAGGGTCTTCACAAAATGCCTGGCACCAGTGATTGCATTTTGCAGACAAAGAAACATTCAAATTTATCCTGTCTGGATGATTGTCTAATTCTGGCAGAAGACAAAGGACACTCTTCTACAACATCTGGCGTTTGTAAAAAGGCTTCTAACATGCCTAGGGTACACCGTAAACGAAAATAAATCACAACTGGTACCCTCTCAAATAATTACATTCCTGGGTGCAAGCTTGAATACAGCTGCCTAGATGGCTTACCTTACACCAGACAAGCAAATTCAATTGATAACATACTTCAAACGAGTGGCTACAAAAACCCAGCTATCTGCAAGACAAATTCTGCAGGCTTTGGGGTTCATGGCATCCTGCATTCTACTAATTCCATATGCAAGACTGCATATGAGGAAACTTCAATGGTACCTAAAAAGCTTATGGAGTCAACATTGTCACAGCCTGGAAACAATGATTTCTCTCATTCCTTGCCTGCAACAGGAGTTCCTATGGCGGGCAGAGGCCTGTCACCAAAACAAGGGACTGTCATTCATTCTACCCCCCCTGCCACCCAAACCCTGACTACAGGCGCATCAGACTATGCTTGGGGGGCCCATCTGGCAGGGAGATGCATTCACGGCGAATGGAGCCCAAATCAAATGCACCTTCATATCAACCAGAAAGAAATGCTAGCTGTACAGAATGCTATGACAGCCTTCAAGGACTTCCTTTATCCAGGACAACTACTGATAAAGACGGACAACACCACAGTTATGTGGTTTATAAACAAGCAACCACTCCTACCCTCTTTGCAGACTAGCCATGGCCTTGTGGAACACAGCCTTGACTTAACAAATACATCTACAAGCTCAATTCCTGCCAGGAAAGCAAAACCCTCTGGCAGATGAGCTAAGCAGAAATCTTATGGTTCCACACAAATGGAAACTGGATCCACAAATCTTCAGCATGTTGACACGAAAATGGGGGAGCTTAAACATAGATCTTTTTGCCTCTCCCCAAAACTATCAGACAAATTCTGCACAAGAATTCATCACAAAAAAGCTTGGAAAGTGGGATGCTCTATCCTTCAGCTAGAAACACCTGTCAGTCTATGCCTTTCCCCCTCTGCCTCTGCTCTCCAAGGTTTTACTAAAAGTCAGACAGGAAAAACCAAAAATTATGGGCGGCGCAGTGGTGCAGCGGTTAATGCTGTCGCCTCACAGCAAGAGGTTCTCCAGTTCGATTCTCGGCTGGGGTGCCTTCTGTGTGTAGTTTGCATGTTCTCCCTGCGTTCGCGTGGGTTTCCTCCGGGTACTCCGGTTTCCTCCCACATTCTAAAGACATGCTTCTGGAGCATTTCTCCCGGTCAACAAATGTTAAATAAATAAATACATAAATAAATAAAAAATTCTGATAGTTCCAGACTGGCCTTGCCAGCACTTTTACCCGCTTCTAAGGAATATGTCACACCTTCCTCCGTGATACTTGCCTCAGACATCTCATCTATTGTCTCAGCAGAACTATCAAATTCTGCACACTCAAGCTCCAAACTCTGAATCTTGCAGCATGGCTAATCAACTAATTTCACCAGTCACGTCTCTCAGTAAACCTGTGGTGATGTCATTTTGGAGGCTAGAAGGCCTAGTACTAGAAAATCTTATTCTGATAAATGGAAGAGATTCTGTGCCTGGAACCAAGCACAAGGAATAAACACAGCAATGCCCAATATTCCTCAGATTCTGCAATATTTAACTGAGATGCTTCACAAGGGCCTATCTTTTTCTTCTATAAAAATCCATGCCTCTGCCATCTTGGCTCATTACAACACAAAGCCTCCTCTCTTTTCTCATCCCCTGCTAAAGCAGTACCTCAGAAGGGCCAAAAATTTGAGACCTCCCAGGAGAGCACCAACTCCTGCATGGGACCTCGATTTTGTGCTGGAAAAACTGACCCTTCCTCCTTTTGAATCTGCTGCTACTGCAGACATAAAATTTCTTTCTTGGAAGACAGCCTTTCTTTTAGCAATCACTTCAGCTAGAAGGATTTCAGAACTACAGGCTCTCATGGCAGTGGAGCCTTTCATTATATTTTACCCGGACAGGGTGGCCCTCAGGACCAATCCATCTTTTATGCCTAAGGTGGTATCCAGTGTGGCTCTTAACCAGACCATTCATCTGCCAACTTTTTTCCAAATCCGCAGAACAAGGGGGAGCGGATTTTGCATTCATTGAATGTACACAGACCACTAAGATTCTACTTAAACAGAACAAAATCTCTTAAGAAAGTCTGAGCAACTACTGGTGGCATTCGCTGCAGGGGCAGAGGGGAAGGCTATTTCAAAGCAGACTATTTCAAAATGGATAAACCATTGTATTTGTTTCTGCTACATGCACCATGGTAAACCTGTCCCCAGGGGATCAGATCCCTTTCCACCAGGGCTGCATCTACTTCTGCAGCTTTTTTCAGTGGGGTCCCTACCCAGAGACATTCTAGGAGCTCCTACGTTCACCAAACATTACCATTTACCTCTCTTTTCTAAATCCAGGGCAGGCTTTGCCACTGCTGTCCTGCAGGACCTTATAGCTGCTCGTAATGCTGTATAATTCCATCCTCCCATCCATAGCTTTGGGATTCTACCCAAATGTAATGACTGCAACAGTGAAACACGAAGAACATAGTACAGTTGTGTACATTTGCCATAAATGTAGATGTTCGAGTGTATTCACTGTTGCAGTCTGGGTTACCCACCCACTAACCCCCTTTTTTCTGTCTTAGTATACCTCTTCTTTCCTTCAATATGCTCAAAAGCCTTTTTGGTGTATTTGCTTTTAGTTGGAGGTAAATGTTTTGTGTTCTAAATTACATGCGTATGTGTATATATATATATATATATATATATATATATATATATATATATATATATATAATTTATTTATTTATTTATTTATTTTTTGCTCCCCATTTGGGGGCACCTGACATCTGGGACAAGAAAAACTGATTAAAATGGCATCGGCTGCATGTTTTATACCCCTGACGACCTGACGTCATGGAAGAGGAGACAGCAACCGACGCAAGACCCAAGACTTTTGTTATTCAGGCTGACTGAGGGCAACCTGCCAGCAGATTACCCCAAATGTAATGACTGCAACAGTGAATACACTCTAACATCTACATTTATGGTAAGTGTTCACGACTGTACTTTTCTTCCTACTCAGGCAAAAAAACAAGCTGAGTAACGCAAGTCACCACACCACAAATCTTTTTGATTTGTGGTGTGGTGGCTTGCGTTACTCAGCTTGCTTTTTTGCCTTTGTTTGTGACAACAAGGTTGACTGCTACATTGTTTTTATTGCTACCTCGTTTTATTATTTTATTAAAGTTGTTACACAGCCTGGAGTTTGACCGTCTTTTGTTCTGCTTCATTTATGTATTTTGGATGGTCAAACTTTAGTGTGGGCCTTCAGTTTGTTTTATTTGCTGGTTTAGTTTCACAGCCCAATCACACAGGGACAGCGAACCCTGTCAGACATCCAGACAATCCTCCTTGAAGGGGGTTCCCTGCAAGAGAACGTGCAACAGGAGGCACATTGATTCCTATCAGTAGTTGCTTACCAAAAACACTGAATACCATGAAGAGGAGGGGTCCCCAAGGGCTACACAAGATGATGTATCATTTGGAGACCTCTGAGAAATCCTAAGGCAGAAAGGTGGCTGGCCCTTCGATTCCCTTTCCCAGGAGGAGTCAGTGTTCCTGGCAGCTTGTGTGTCCAGACTGTCTACGTCTTGGGTGACTTCCCCAGATGATGAGCTTATAGATGTAGTCTCTTGCCAGGTGTGGAGAGACAGATGCTATAGAACCCCACCCCCTGCCATCCTGATAAGTTCCTTGCTCTTCTTAAGTACAGGCCCCACTGGAGCAGAGGGGTCCCCGTTGATGCCATGGATGTTCATCGTGCATACAGCTGCAGTCATCACACTTGGGTTATCCTGCCGTCAGGCGGGTCCTCGGTCGGCCGAATTCCAAAGTCTAGGTCCGGCGTCGGTTGTCGTCACTTCTTCCCTGACGTCAGTGCGACAGGGGTATAAAAGAGGCAGCCGACGCCATTTTCTTCAGTCTTTCTTGCCGTGCGGTGCCCGAAGCAGAAGCAGTTCACAAATGCCGGTCGGCCAGCTCCTGAGATTTACGAATAGTATTTCAGCCGAAGTCTTCTTTTAAAGCTAAGTACCCTGTTGGGGAAACTTTTCTTGCCTCAGACTGATGTCAGACAAAGTTAATAATTGCATTTCTTGTGGGAAGCAAATACCGCATAAGGATTTTCACTCTTTCTGTATACCTTGCTTAGGGCCAGACCACGACATCTCGGCCTGCCGTTTTTGTGCTAGGTTCAACAAGCGCACTATTAAGCGCCGGGCGGAGTTCGCCCTTCATTATTTTGGCAAAAAATGTAATTATATAATGTCGGATACACCAACGTCAGTTTTAGGCAAAAGACGCAAAGATAAGGACCGACATCCGAGGCCTGCACCGAGTACTGAGACCACGCTTAGGCCGACTACCGGTTCTCAGCGAGGCGCCTACGCAGCCCCTGACTACCGATGAAACTATTTTACCGGTGACTTCAGTACCCGAGGTCGCAGGTTCCTCGGTCTCCATTCCCACTGCAGATACCGACGTCACTCTTGGCGGGGAAACCGAAAATTTAGCGAGGCCTGCCATTTCTGAAGGCGTCTTCAGGCCTACCACCTTCTCTATTAAATCCTTCACTAAATCTAAAGCTGCAATGAAAACTAAAAAACAGGGTCCTCAGACCTCCTCTCAAGGCCCCATGCCTAAAAAACAGATGCTTAAAATGGCTGAGGATTTGATGACTCTCATCAGGGGTTCTCAACCCCCCCCCCCCCCCAGACAAAAGACCCAGGTTGGAGGAAGACTACCCTTCCTCAGACCAGGCTTCTATTACCTCAGACCATTCTGAGGACCAGGAATTACGCCTATTCCCCTTTTGAAGACTCTGATGCATACTGGCTGACAGGTTCAGTGCAAACTTCTCCCCCCCCTCCCCCCCAAAAGGAGAGATATCTATTCCAGAGGATTGTAGCCCCCCAAACATCTCCAACGCCCAGGTGAGAACTGCCCTCACTAAGGCAAAAAACACAGCATCCATGGGACCGGATGGTGTCCCCGGCTGTGTGCTTCATGAACTCAGCGAGGAATTAAACCCACAGTTAGGACAGCTGTTTAATCTTAGCCTCACCTCAGGATACGTACCCAAGGAGTGGCGCACGGCGACTGTGGTCCCACTTCATAAGGGCGGTGCCTCCACAGACCCTGGAAATTACCGCCCCATTAGCTTGACAAGCCTTATCTGCAAAGCCATGGAGAGGATCATAATGGAACTCATAAATAAAGACATAGGGAACTTGCAGACTTTGGATCCAACCCAGTTTGGCTTTGTCAAAGGCAGATCCTGCCTCTTAAACTTGGTTGACTTTTTCGAGACAGTCACCAAGGCCATTGATGAGGAAAGGCAGTCCATACAGCCTACCTCGACCTGGAAAAGGCCTTGACACAATACCCCACTCAGGTATCATCGAAAAACTCATCAGCTTGAATGTAAACCCATACATCACAAGATGGGTTGCAAACTGGCTAAGTGACAGAACCCACAGGGTCAGAGTTGCTGGAGCCATGTCAGACTCAAAGCCTGTCACAAGTGGTGTCCCACAGGGCTCAGTCCTTGGTCCACTCTTGTTCGGCATCTACTTTTCTGAAGTACAAGCAAACACAGGAGGGTTATGGCTGACAAAGTTTGCAGATGACTGCAAACTGCGCGCCATAGTCGAAAACACATCTGACACAGATATCCTCCAGAAGGGCCTCACAGAAACGGATAACTGGTGCCAGAGCCATGGCCTGAAGTTAAACGCCAAAATGCATAGTCATACCCTTTGGGAAAAACAAGGTTACCCCTAGCTACCATATAGGTGGCAATCCACTGAGCACAGAAAAAGTCATCAGGGATCTGGGGACCCAAGTTGACAGTAGCCTTCGCTTGACACTCATGTTGCTAAAGTAGTTAGGAAAACCTTCTATATCGCCCACCTGATCATGAAGGGATTCACATCTAGATCAAGGGAGGTCATCGTCCCCTGTACTCATCACTCATTAGACCTATGATTGAGTACAATGCCCGCTCGAATGTATCTGACCAGACACCTGCTGCAGCTTGAAAGGCCCCAAAAGTTCCTCACCAAAAGGATAAAGGGTCTCAAAAATATGTCTTATGCTGCCCGACTGAAAGAACTCCAGCTCTATTCAGTCTCATACCGCTTGCTCAGAGGTGACCTGTGCCTGACATATAAGGCCATGTCAAACCCAGATTTGATGAATATGCTTCACCTCAAAAATCTAGATCCCTTAGAACCACAAGGGCGGAGACTTAAACCTTGACACGGTTATAAATAGAACGTGCTGGAGGGACAGATTCATCACCCAGAGACTCCCTATGCTGTGGAACAAAATCCCGGTACATGTGAGGCAGAGCACCTCGCTGGCCTTGTTCAAGAGGAATCTTGACCAATGGATGGGAGATCGCAGATATACCCCAGGGATTACTTCAGTGTCACTGCTTGACAGAGGCACAGAAAAATGATAGGCATAGTTTTTATTCAAACTAAAGGGGTGGCGAAAGCCACATAACTATGGGCTAGGCTTATAAATGCCCTTGGGCAGATAGCCTAGTATGAAAAAGATAAAAAGATATAAAGAAAAGGAGTCTATTCCCTCTGTCTCCCCCCCTGAGGACTACTCTTTTGGGGAAACCCTGCATACATTGAGAGAGCACTTCCACTGGGAAGGCCAAGATTACTCAAATTCCAAGAAAAGGCTCAGGGAATTTCTACTGCTCCCGCAGCATAGGCCCCTGGCTATCCCTCCTGTTTTAGATATTTTGGATGATGTGTACACAGAAGCCAGTCTTAATCCAGACTCTTTACCTCCAGCCCCTGTTAAACCAGACAGATATTACCGGGTTCCTGATTCTCACCAGTTCCTTTATAAAAGCCATACTGCTGACCCAGAAACAATTTCACAGGGTCCCAAGGGGATTAAGGCCTCTACTGCTAAAAACCCTTTACCTTCAGACAGAGATTCCAGAGCATTAGAAAGGTGGGGGGAAAAAGGTGTATACTTCAGCCACTTTAACCATGAGGGCATTAAACTGTCAATTTCATATGTTAAAGTACCAACAGTTCATGTTATCTCAGCTGAAAAGCAAAATGACGCAAACAGAACAACCAGATTTGAAAGAGTTGCAGGATTTGTTGCATGGAGCAGAGCAAGTGGGGAAACATACCTTGCAGTGTGGTTTTGATGCTTTAGAGGCCTCATGTAGAGCTGCTGTCACAGGTTCTGTCATACGTAGACATGCTTCACTCAAAGAGCAAACCTTACCAGATCATGTCAAAGCAAAGTTATTAGATGCACCACTTCAAAAAGATATATTGTTCGGTGTTAAAGCTGAGGAGGTACTAAAGAAAATGGAGGAAAAAGCGAAATCTATGCAAACAGTTAAATATTTCTTGCAGGTGCAACCGCCACGCTTCAGCAGAAACTGGCCTTCAAAAAATTGGCCCTTTCCAGCCACGGACAGACCCCAAAGGGGCAGATACAGACGCCCAAGGGGTAGAGGACAACCTCAAGGATCTTACAGAGCTAGACCGTGGCAAGCACCAACCCCAAGAGGTGGAGAAGATAAACCACAGTCATTTAGAAAACAGACACAATGACTTCCCCCTATGCCTGCCAAACAAAGCTTTAATGGCAGCACCTTTGGGCGGAAAACTGGCCTTATTTTCAAAAAACTGGCACATTGTTACAAAAGACAAATGGATTCTGGATATTATAGACAGAGACTACAGGTTCCACTTTCACACCCTTCCAAAAATGAGAGGCATGCCAAACCTGCCACAAAATCAAAGGGCAGAGGCACAAAGACAAATTTCCGCTCTCATGGATATGAAAGCAATTCAAGAGGTACCTGCAAAAGAACAAGGTCAAGGCTTTTATTCAAGATTATTTCTGGTACCAAGGAAGGACAAAGATTGGAGACCCATCTTAGACCTATCTGTTCTAAACACATATCTAGAGGTACCAAAATTCAAGATGCTCACATTACAGCAGCTTCTTCCCATGCTGGGCAAGGAGTCTTGGCTGGTAACGTTGGACCTCAAGGAGGCATACCTGCATGTCCCTATCAGACAAGATTGCAGAAGATACCTCAGATTTCTTGCAGGTTCAACCCATTACCAATTCTCTGCATTGCCCTTTGGCTTATCTACTGCGCCCAGAGTGTTTACGAAATGCCTGGCATCAGTAATTGCCTTCTGCAGACAACAAGGAATACAAATCTACCCATATCTGGACGACTGCCTGATCCAAGCGGACAGCAAGGACATTCTTTTGCAGCATCTGGCATTTGTAATAAAACTATTAAACTACCTGGGTTACACAGCGAACAAAAAGAAATCAAAACTAATACCTTCTCAACAGATAATTTTCCTGGGTGCCAGCTTAAATACAACAACCCAGACGGCCTACCTCACACCAGACAAACAAGGGCAACTGTCTCAATACTTCAACAAAATGGCAACTTTAACCAGACTAACTGCAAGGAAAGTCCTGCAGGCTCTGGGGTTCATGGCATCTTGCATCCTACTAATACCATGTGCAAAGCTGCATATGAGGAAACTACAATGGTACCTAAAAAACGTATGGTCTCAGCACAGCCACAGCTTGGAAACAATTATACCACTCATTCCATGCCTTCAAAAGGAATTTTTGTGGTGGGCTCAAGCATGCCAAAGAAACACAGGTCTCCCTTTCTGTTTACCTCAAGCAACTCAAATCATCACAACAGACGCCTCAGACTATGCCTGGGGAGCACACATGGCAGATCAGTGCATTCAGGGAAAATGGTCCCAAAAAGAGAAGCACCTACACATCAACCAAAAGGAGGTGCAAAATGCTCTTATGACCTTCAAAGACCTACTGCATCCAGGCCAGCTATTAATAAGGACAGACAACACCACAGTCATGTGGTACATAAACAAACAGGGGGGGACTCATTCATACTCCCTGTGCAGGCAAGCTATGACCCTGTGGAACACAGTACTGGAATTACAAATTCAACTTCAGGCACAATTCCTGCCAGGGAAGGAAAACACACTGGCAGACAACTTAAGCAGAAATATGACAGACCCACACGAATGGAAGTTGCATCCTCAAGTCTTCTCAAAGATAACTCTGGCATGGGGACAGCCAGACATAGATCTATTTGCTACCCACAGAAATTACCAATTGGAGAAATTCTGTTCAAGGACCTATCATCCACAGGCCTGGAAAGTGGACACACTCTCTTTCAATTGGGCAACATTGACAGTCTATGCCTTCCCGCCTCTACCTCTACTGACCAAAGTTCTACTAAAAACCAGAGCAGAGAGGCCACAAATGATTCTCATTGCTCCAGACTGGCCACGACAGCACTGGTATCTTCTCCTAAAGAGCCTGTCACACTCACCCCCATGGATCCTACCTCTAGTTCCTCTTCTGTTGTCCCAACACAACTACAAAACCCTTCACAGCCAGCTCAAAACCTTAAATCTAGCTGCATGGAGAATACCTTAATTTCCCATCAGACTCTCCTCTCCAAGGAGGTGCAGGATGTCATCTTGGAGGCCAAAACCTACTCTGCCAAATGGAAACGATTTTGTTCCTGGAATCAAGAAAAGGGCCAGAATCCTTGGGTAATAAATATTCCTCAAATTTTACAGTACCTAGCTGAGATGTTAAACAGTGGCCTTTCCTTCTCCTCCATCAAGATCCACGCTTCAGCCATTTCAGCACAATACAATACAGGTCCTCCTTTATTCTCCCATCCTCTATTAAGGCAGTTCCTCAGAGGGGCAAAAAATATAAAACCCCCACAGAAACCACCAGCCCCAGCTTGGGACCTCAACTTCGTATTGGAAAAGCTGATCCTGCCTCTTTTTGAGCCGGCTTCTTCAACAGAGCTACAATACTTGTCGTGGAAAACAGCCTTCCTTCTGGCTATTACCTCAGCATGCAGGGTTTTGGAGCTACAGGCCCTCATGGCTGTGCAACCATTCATCATTTTCCATCAGGACAGGGTTTCCTTACGAACCAACCCTACCTTCATGCCCCAAAGGTAGTATCCAGTGTAGCTCTGAATCAGACTATTCATTTACTTACCTTTTATCCAAATCCACAGAACAAAGGAGAGAGGTTACTACATTCCTTGGACATTCACAGGCAACTTCATTATTACTTGGACAGAACAAAGTCATTCAGGAAATTTGAGCAGCTCTGTGTGTCCTATGCTACAGGTGCTCAAGGAAAGGCTATTTCCAAACAGACTATTTCAAAATGGATAGCCCACTGCATACGCTTTTGTTGTTCATTTCATGGAAAATCAGTCCCTGTATACATCAGATCCCACTCCACCAGGGCTACAGCTACCTCTGCAGCTTTCCTCAGGGGGGTCCCTACCAAGGACATTTTGGAAGCAGCTACTTGGAGTTCAGTGCACACTTTCTCCAAGCACTACCACCTTCCACTATACTTAAAATCTAGAGCGGGCTTTGCCACAGCAGTCCTGCAGGGCATTATAGCCCCTCCCAATTCCGTTTAGTACCTGCCACCCTTACTTAGCTTTGGGATTCTACCCAAGTGTGATGACTGCAGCTGCATGCACGATGAACATAGTACAGTTTTGTATCTACCATAAATGTAGATGTTCGAGTGCTCATACAGCTGCAGTCCAGGTTACCCTCCCTCCATCCCCTCTTAGGACAGGGCTTATGTCAAACACATTTCTCATACAACCTATTTGGGGTATTCCTTTATGGTGTATTTGCTTGCAATTAATGATGTTCATCGTGCATACAGCTGCAGTCATAACAGATGGGTTATCCTGCCGTCAGGCGGGTCCCCTGTCGGCCAAATTCCAAAGTCTAGGTCCGGCGTCGGTTGTCGTTGCTTCTTCCCTGACGTCAGTGCGGCAGGGGTATAAAAGAACCAGCCGACGCCATTTTCTTCAGTCTTTCTTGCCGCGCAGTGCCCGAAGCAGAAGCAGTTCGCAAGTGCCGGTCGGCCAGCTCCTGAGATTTACGAAAATTTTTCAGCCGAAGTCTTCTTGAAAGCTAAATACCCCGTTGGGGAAACTTTTCTTGCCTCAGACCGATGTCAGACAAAGTTAATAATTGCATTTCATGTGGGAAGCAAATACCGCATAAGGATTTCCATTCCTTCTGCATTCCTTGCTTATGCCCAGACCACGACGTCTCGGCCTGTCGTTTTTGTGCTAGGTTCAACAATCGCACTATTAAGCGTCGGGCGGAGTTCGCCCAACACTATTTTGGTAAAAAATTTAATTACATTATGTCGTCGGATACTCCGACACCAGTTTTGAGTAAAAGACGCAAAGATAAGGACCGACATACGAGGTCCGCGACTTCTACCGACACCACGCTAAAGCCGGCTACAGGTGCTCCGGTTCTCAGCGAGGTGCCTACGCAGCCCCTGAGTACCGATGACACTTCTTTAGCGGTGTCTTCTGTGCCCGAGGTTGCAGGCTCCTCGGCCCCCACTCTGACTACAGATACCGACGCCACTCTTGGCGGGGAAACTCAGAGTTTAGATAGGCCTGCCACCTCTCAAGGTGTCTTCAGGCCTGCCTCTTTTTCCATTAAGGCTTTCACAAAATCTAAAGCAGCCATGAAAACTAAAAGACAAGCTCCACAGAGCCCCTCTCAAGGCCCCATGCCTAAAAAACAGATGCTCAAAATGGCTGAGGATTTGATTACTCTTATCAGGGGTTCTCAACCCCCTTCGGACAAAAGGCCCAGATTGGAGGAAGACTACCCTTCCTCAGACCAAGCCTCTATTACCTCAGAACATTCTGAGGACCAGGAATATTCATGTTCCCCTTTTGAAGATTCTGATGCTGAGGAGTCCATTCCCTCGGTCTCCCCCCCTGAGGACTATTCTTTTGGGGAAACCTTACATACCTTGAGGGAACACTTTCACTGGGAAGGCCAAGATTACTCAGATTCCAAGAAAAGGCTCAAGGATTTTCTCTTGCTTCCTCAGCACAGGCCTCTGGCTATACCTCCTGTCTTGGATATATTAGATGTGTACACAGAAGCCAGCCTCAATCCAGATTCTTTACCTGACAGGTATTACCGGGTTCCTGATTCACACCAATTCCTATACAAAAGCCATGCTGCTGACCCAGAAACTATTTCACAGGGTCCCAAGGGAATTAAGGCCTCTACTGCCAAAAACCCATTACCTTCAGAGAGAGATTCCAGAGCTTTAGAAAGGTGGGGGAAAAAGGTATACACCTCGGCCACTTTAACCATGAGGGCATTAAACTGTTAGTTCCATATGTTAAAGTATCAACAGTTTTTGTTATCTCAGTTGAAAAGCAAAATGACACAACCTGAGCAACCAGATTTAAAGGAGTTGCAGGATTTGTTGCATAGTGCAGAGCAAGTGGGTAAACATACCTTGCAATGTGGTTTTGATGCTTTAGAGGTCTCATGTAGAGCTGCTGTTACAGGGTCTGTCATACGTAGACATGCTTGGCTCAAAGAGCAAACCTTACCAGATCATGTCAAAGCTAAATTACTAGATGCACCTCTTCAAAAAGATGTATTGTTTGGTGTTAAAGCTGAGGAAGTACTAAAGAAAATGGAGGAAAAGGCAAGATCAATGCAAACAGTGGTTTTGTGCCTGGAATCAGAAAAAGGGCCAGAATCCTTGGGTACTAAATTTACCTCAAATATTACAGTACCTAGCTGAGATGTTAAACAGTGGACTTTCCTTCTCCTCCATCAAGATCCATGCTTCAGCCATTTCTGCACAATACAACACTGATCCTCCTTTATTCTCTCATCCTCTCTTAAGACAGTTCCTCAGAGGGGCTAAGAATATAAACCCCCCAAGGAAACCACCAGTACCTGCTTGGGACCTCAACTTCATTTTAGAAAAACTGACCCTGCCTCCATTTGAGCCAGCTGCTTCAACAGAACTGCAATATTTGTCATGGAAAACAGCCTTCCTTCTGGCTGTCACCTCAGCCCGCAGGGTTTCGGAACTACAAGCCCTCATGGCTGTGCAACCTTTCATCATTTTCCATCAGGACAGAGTTTCCTTACGAACCAACCCTTCCTTTATGCCAAAGGTAGTATCCAGTGTAGCCTTGAATCAGACTATCCACTTACCTACCTTTTATCCTAACCCACAAAACAAAGGGGAAAGACTACTACATTCCTTGGTCTTTCACAGACAACTTTGTTATTATTTGGACAGGGCAAAGCCATTCAGAAAATCAGAGCAACTCTTTGTGTCCTATGCTACAGGTGCTCAAGGAAAGGCCATTTCCAAACAGACAATCTCAAAATGGATAGCCCACTGCATACACTTTTGTTACTCATTTCATGGAAAAACTGTACCTACAAGCATCAGATCTCACTCCAGAAGGGCCACAGCTACCTCTGCAGCTTTCCTCAGGGGGGTTCCTACCAAGGATATTTTGGAAGCAGCCACTTTGAGTTCTGTGCACACTTTTTCCAAGCACTATCACCTTCCACTATACTCTAAATCTAGAGTGGGCTTTGCCACAGCAGTCTTGCAGGGCATCCTTGCTCCTCCTAGTTCCACTTAGTGCCTGCAACCCCTTTTTAGCTTTGGGATTCTACCCATCTGTTATGACTGCAGCTGTATGCACGATGAACATAGTACAGTTTTGTACCTACCATAAATGTAGATGTTGAGTGCTAATACAGCTGCAGTCCAGGTTTCCCTCCCACCATCCCCTCTTGGAACAGGCCTTATAACAAACACCTCCTCATACAACCTGATTGGGGTATTCTTTTATGGTGTATTTGCTTGCAAACTACTGTTTTTTGATTATATTACATTGCATTATTACATAAGTTTATGTTTTGCCTTCCTTCTGGGGGCACCTGACATCTGGGGCAAGAAAAACTGAAGAAAATGGCGTCGGCTGGTTCTTTTATACCCCTGCCGCACTGACGTCAGGGAAGAAGCGACGACAACCGACGCCGGACCTAGACTTTGGAATTCGGCCGACCGAGGACCTGCTTGATGGCAGGATAACCCAAGTGTGATGACTGCAGCTGTATGAGCACTCTAACATCTACATTTATGGTAGGTACAAAACTGTACTTTGTGGTGGCAGCCACTAAGAAGGAACTGGTAGAGCAGAGCTCTTCTGTCCATTCCCCTAACAGAGAGTCCAGGGCATTGGACGGATTCGGGAAGGGCATTTATGCCTCTGAGACCTTTGCGTTAAAGTCACTGAACTGTTTGGCATATTTCATCAGGCTGCAAAGGGATTTGACTAAAGGGCTTTCCAAATTATTTTCTGAGTCCATGTTTGTGGAGGACCACAAGAAGCTTTCTTTCTGATAGCCATACTTTTGCCCGTCACTAATGCTTCCATGAGGTTAATTTCCCATGCTTTTGAGGGTACCTCATGGGTGGCTGTTTCAGCCATAATTGTAAGGAGACATGGCTGAATGTGCTTGTGAGACTTTGTTGAGCCCTTCATGTCTACATTCGTCAGTGCTCCTTTTGATGGATCATCTTTGTTTGGCCCCACTGTTGAGGAAATGCTCTGTCAGAGTGATCAGGATGGAAAGACCTTGTCTGCCATGAGCATGTGTTTTTCTACTCCTCCGAGATCCCTTTCCAGGAATCAGCGAGGAGGAAGGAAAACGTAGTTTTGTAAGTCCCAGGGTCCTTTCCAAGACTCATCAGGATATCTCCCCCAGAGGCAGGGGAGAGTTTTAATGGAAGAAGCTGTCCTCATGGCAGAGGAGGCCAGTAAAATCAGGGATTTTGGGAGTCTTTCGTAGCATTCCTGAAAGGTTGCCTGAATGCTCATTTCTGAAGGCAGTCTGGGGCACTTGTCCGTGCACCCCGATGCCTAACCATCAGTTACAAACTATACTTGGGTGAGGAGAATCCTATCCAGAGTTTATTTCATAACGTTTTCACAAATTCCCCCAAATAAAAGGAAAAGCCTCCCTGACATTCCACCCAGTCAGAGGGAGGCAGCAGCTCTAGAAATTGAGAAACTGCTAGACATAAAAGTCATCTCAGGCAAGATTAAGAACCTACTAAAGATTCTGTTTAGTGACAAAGAAAACTGCGGACCTGAGACCAAATGTTCATCGTGCATACAGCTGCAGTCATAACCGATGGGTTCTCCTGCCATCAGGCGGGTCCTCGGTCGGCCGAATTCCAAAGTCTAGGTCTGGTGTCGGTTGTCGTCACTTCTTCCCTGACGTCAGTGCGACAGGGGTATAAAGAAACCAGCTGACGCCATTTTTTCCAGTCTTTCTTGCCGCGCGGTGCCCGAAGCAGAAGCAGTTCGCAAGTGCCGCCGGCCAGCTCCTGAAATTACGAAAATTTTGAAACCGAAGTCTTCTTAAAAGCTAAGTACCCCGTTGGGGAAACTTTTCTTGCCTCAGACAGATGTCAGACAAAGTTAATAATTATATTTCATGTGGGAAGCAAATACCACATAAGGATTTCCATTCCCTCTGTATACCTTGTTTAGGCCCAGACCACGACGTCTCGGTCTGTCGCTTTTGTGCTACATTCAAAAAACGCACCATTAAGCATCGGGCGGAGTTCGCCCAGCATTATTTTAGAAAAACATTTAACTATATTATGTCGTCGGATACTCCGACTCCAGTTCTGTCTAAAAAACACAAAGATAAGGACCGACACACGAGGTCCGCGGCCTCTACCGACACCACGCCAAAGCCGACTACACGTGGTCCGGTTCTCAGCGAGGCGCCTACGCAGCCCCTGACTACCGACGACACTTCATTGGCGGTGTCTCCTGTGCCCGAGGTCGCAGGCTCCTCGGCCTACACCCCGACTACAGATACCGAAGACACTCTTGGCGTTGAACCTCAAAATGTGGACAGGTCTACCTCCACTAAGGTGTCTTCAGACCTTCCTCTTCTTTTTCCATCAAGGCTTTCACTAAGTCTAAAGCAGCCATGCACTCTAAGAGACAAGCTACACAGGGCCCATCTCCAGGCCCCATGCCTAAAAAACAGATGCTTAAAATGGCTGAGGATTTAATTACTCTTATCAGGGGTTCTCAACCCTCTCCGGACAAAAGGCCCAGAGTGGAGGAAAAATCCCCCTCCTCTGATCAGGGCTGCATTATTTCAGAGCACTCTGATGATCAGGAACATTCTTACTCCCCTTTTGAAGACACTGATGCGGAGGAGTCCATTCCTTCTGTATCCCCCCCAGAGGATTACTCATTTGGGGAAACTTTGCATACCTTAAGGGAACACTTCCACTTGGAAGGCCAAGATTATTCAGATTCCAAGAAAAGGCTTAGGGAATTTCTCTTGCTACCTCAGCACAAGCCTCTGGCTATACCTCCTGTCTTGGACATCCTAGATGATGTTTACTCGGAGGCCTGCCTTAACCCGGACTCTCTGCCTCCAGCCCCAGTTAAGCCTGACAGGTACTACAGGGTTCCTGACTCACACCAATTTCTATACAAAAGCCATTCTGCTGACCCAGAAACCATCTCACAGGGCCCCAAGGGAATTAAGGCCTCCACTGCTAAAAATCCATTGCCTTCCGAGAGAGATTCCAGATCCTTAGAAAGTTGGGGAAAAAAGGTATATACCTCGGCTACCTTAACCATGAGGGCCTTAAACTGTCAGTTCCATATGCTAAAATACCAACAGTTTTTGTTATCACAATTGAAAAGTAAAATGTCACAACCTGAACAACCAGACTTGAAGGAGTTGCAGGATTTGATGCATAGTGCAGAACAAGTGGGTAAGCATACCTTACAGTGTGGTTTTGATGCTCTAGAGGCCTCATGTAGAGCTGCTGTTACAGGATCAGTCATACGTAGACATGCCTGGCTCAAGGAACAAACTTTGCTTGATCATGTCAAAGCTAAATTACTAGATGCCCCTCTACAAAAGGATGTATTATTTGGTGCTAATGCTGAGGAGGTATTAAGGAAAATGGAGGAAAAGGCTAAATCAATGCAAACTGTGAAATATTTTCTACAGGTACAACCCCCACGTTTCAGTAGAAATTGGCCTTCCAAAAATTGGTCCTTTCCAGCCACGGACAGACCCCAAAGAGGCAGATACAGGCGCCCGAGGGGCAGAGGACAATCCCAAGGATCGTTTAGAGGCAGACAATGGCAAGCTCCTACACAAAGAGGTGGTGAGGATAACTCGCAATCATTCAGAAAGCAAGCCCAATGACTTTCCCCTTTGCATGCCAAGCAAGACTCAAATGGCAGCCCCTTAGGAGGAAAGCTGGCATTATTTTCAAAAATTGGCATATTGTCACAAAAGCCAAATGGTTCCTGTACTTCATAAACAGAGGCAACAGATCACATTTTCACACTCTTCCAAAATGAGAGGCATGCCAAACCTGCCACACAATCAAAGGGCAGAGGCACAAAGGCAAATTACAGATCTCATAGACATGAAAGCTATTCAAGAGGTACCTACGCACGAACAAGGTCAAGGTTTTTATTCCAGGCTATTCCTGGTACCAAGGAAGGGAAAAGATTGGAGACCTATTTTGGACCTATCCATCCTAAACACATTTCTACTCGTACCAAAATTCAAGATGCTCACTCTACAGCAGCTTCTTCCCATGCTGGGCAAGGAGTCTTGGCTGGTAGCATTGGACCTCAAGGAGGCATACCTGCATGTCCCAATCAGACAAAATTGCAGAAGGATACCTCAGATTTCTTGCAGGTTCAACCAATTATCAATTCTCTGCATTGCCCTTTGGCTTATCTACTGCGCCCAGAGTATTCACGAAATGCCTGGCATCAGTAATTGCCTACTGCAGACTTCAAGGGATACAAATATACCCCTAGTTGGACGACTGCCTGATCCAAGTGGACAGCAAGCGCATTCTTCTGAAACATCTGGCTTATGTAATAATGTTGTTGAACTCTCTGGGATACACAGTCAACAAAAAGAAATCAAGGCTAATACCCTCTCGGAAGATAATTTTCCTGGGTGTCAACTTGGACACAAACACCCAGATGGCCTACCTCACGCCAGAGAAGCAGGGGCAACTAACTCAATACTTCAGAGCACTAGCAAATTGCACCAGGCTGACTGCAAGGAAAATCCTGCAGGCTCTGGGGTACATGGCATCTTGCATCTTACTAATCCCATGTGCAAAGCTGCATATGAGGAAACTTCAATGGTACCTGAAAAACCTATGGTCTCAACACAGCCACAGTTTGGAAACAATAACACCACTAATTCCATGTCTACAAAAGGAATTTCTGTGGTGGGCTCAAGCATGCCAAACAAACACAGGTCTTCCATTCAGCAAGCCTCCAGCAAATCAAGTCATCACAATAGACGCCTCGGACTACGCCTGGGGGCGCACATGACAGATCGGTGCATTCAGGGCAAATGGTCCCAAAAAGAAAAGCACCTTCACATCAATCAAAAGGAAATGCTAGCAGTAATAAATGCTATTATAGCTTTCAAGGACCTTCTGCAACCAGGTCAACTATTGATAAGAACGGACAACACCACAGTTATGTGGTACATAAACAAACAGGGAGGAACACATTCATACCCCCTATGCAGACTGGCCATGTCACTTTGGAACACGGCCATGGACTTACAAATTGAACTACAAGCACAGTACTTGCCAGGCAAGGAAAACACGCTGGCAGACAACCTAAGCAGAAATATGACGGATCCACACGAATGGAAGTTGCATCCAAAAGTGTTTACAGAAATAATCCAAGCATGGGGAAGGCCAGACATAGATCTCTTTGCCTCCCACAAAAATCACCAATTGACAAAATTCTGCTCAAGGATTTTCCATCCAAAGGCCTGGAGAGTGGACGCTCTCTCTTTCAGTTGGACATCAATGACAGTTTATGCCTTCCCACCTCTTCCTCTGCTGCCCAAAGTTCTATTGAAAACCAGAGCAGACAGTTCAAAGATGATTCTCATTGCTCCAGACTGGCCAAGACAACACTGGTACCCACTCCTGAGGAGCCTGACGCATTCCCCACCATGGACCCTGCCTCTAATGCCTCTTCTCCTGACTCAGCACAGCTTCAAAACTCTTCACAGCCAGCTAAAAACACTCAATCTAGCTGCATGGAAGATTCCTTAGCATCACAACAGACCCTACTCTCCAAGGAGGTGCAGGATGTCATTTTGGAGGCCAGAAGGCCGTCAACTAGAAAAGCTTACTCCACAAAATGGAAACAGTTTTGTGTCTGGAATGAGAAAAAGGGCCAGGATCCTGGAAAACTGAATTTACCTCAAATACTACAGTATCTAGCTGAGCTGCTAAGCAGTGGACTTTCATTCTCCTCCATCAAAATCCATGCCTCAGCCATTTCTGCAGAATACAACACTGATCCACCCATATTCTCTCACCCGCTCTTAAGACAGTTCCTCAGAGGGGCTAAGAATCTAAGACCCCCAAGGAAACAACCAATACCTGCTTGGGATCTCAGTTTCATTCTGGAAAAACTGACCTTGCCTCCCTTTGAGCCAGCTGCCTCATCAGATTTGCAATATTTGTCCTGGAAAACAGCTTTCCTTCTGGCTATTACCTCAGCTCGTAGAGTTTCAGAACTACAAGCTCTCATGGCTGTGCAGCCTTTTATCATCTTCCATCAGGACAGAGTTTCCTTATGAACCAACCCGTCCTTTATGCCTTAAGTGGTATCCAGGGTAGCTTTGAATCAGGCCATACACTTACCTACCTTTTATCCTAATCCTCAAAACAAAGGGGAGAGATTACTACATTCCTTGGACATCCACAGACAACTCCATAATTATCTGGACAGAACAAAGCCTTTCAGAAAATCAGAACAGCTCTTTGTGTCCTGTGCTGTAGGAGCTCAAAGAAAGCCAATTTCCAAGCAGACAATCTCAAAATGGATAGCCCACTGCATACGCTTTTGCTATTCTTTTCATGGCAAAACTGTACCTACAGGCATCAGATCTCACTCCACAAGGGCCACAGCTACCTCTGCAGCTTTCCTCAGAGGAGTTCCTACCAAAGATATTTTGGAAGCAGCCACTTGGAGTTCTGTGCATACCTTCTCCAAGCACTACCACCTACCATTATACTCCAAAACTAGAGCAGGCTTTGCCACTGCAGTCTTGCAGGGAATCCTGGCTCCTCCTAGTTCCACCTAGTGCCTACCACCCTTTTCTTAGCTTTGGAATTCTACCCATCTGTTATGACTGCAGCTGTATGCACGATGAACATAGTACAGTTTTGTACCTACCATAAATGTAGATGTTCGAGTGCTAATACAGCTGCAGTCCAGGTTTCCCTCCCTCCTTCTCCTCTTGGGACAGGCCTATAGGCTAACACATCCTCATACAACCTGATTGGGGTATTCATTTATGGTGCATTTGCTTGCAACTACTGTATTTTGATTATATTGCATTGCTTTATTACACAAATTTATGTATTGCCTTCCTTCTGGGGGCACCTGACATCTGGGGCAAGAAAAACTGAAGAAAATGGCGTCGGCTGGTTCCTTTATACCCCTGTCGCACTGACGTCAGGGAAGAAGCGACGACAACCGATGCCGGACCTAGACTTTGGAATTCGGCCGACCGAGGACCCGCCTGACGGCAGGAGAACCCATCTGTTATGACTGCAGCTGTATTAGCACTTGAACATCTACATTTATGGTAGGTACAAAACTGTACTTTCTGGACCTCCGCAAACCTGAATCAATTTTTAAAAAACTCAAAGGTCTGAATGGTCATGGTTTAGTCAATTTTGCCATTTCTGTGAAAGGACAATTTGGATGTACTTTATCAACCTTCAGAATGTTGTCATATAATGGTGAGATGCAGCATGTATGTAAGATACTTGGGCTTTCGGCTGTGGGCCAGTCAGCATCAGTTCAGAGCCCTGCCCTTTTTTCTCACCACAACCCCCGCGGTGTTTATCAAATGTATGGCAGTGGTAGCAGCTCACTTGACTGCTAGGATTCCAAGTACTTCCATACCTAGATGACTGGCTCCTCACCTCCCCAACCAGGCATCTCCTCAAGAAGTCCAGGGACTACTTCCTCCTGTTATGTCAATCCCTTGGCATTTCGGTCAACCTTTACAAGTCACATCTTTAACCTATTCAGATCCTTGAGTTCATACGTGTTCATTTTGGGCACAGTCAATCAGATAGCCTCCCTTCCAGCGAACAAAGTAAGGACTATCAGGTGTCAAGTGGGGCAAGTTATCTCATACCCTTCTTCTCCAGCCAGATTGATTCTTCAGATTTAGGGTCGATGGCAGCAGCCATAACTTTGGTTCCTAAGACCCGCTTTTATATGTACATTCTTTAGTGGACTTGTGCTGTTCATTGGTCACTTCTTTGCCATCCCTTGTCTTCACTAGTGAAACTCATACAAGTATGCAAAGACCACCTGTTTTGATGGATTCTGTCAGATGAAGTTTCTCAAGGCCGTCCTTTTCTCCTTCCACCCCCGTAGCCATGGTAACCACAGACTCCTTCCAGTTGGGGTAGGGGCATTTCTTGGGAAGGACTGTTGAAGGCATGTGGTCACCAGAAGAGGCCAGTTTGCACATCAGTGTCTTAGAGATGAGTGGTCCTCCTTGCATTGCAGTCCTTCCAGAATGTCATTTCTCTCAGTATGATTGGATTTCAAATTTACAATGCGTCTGTGGTTTGGTACATCAACAGAAGGGGGATCCCCTTTGTTGTGGGGCAATGAGAGTGTGATAGTGGGTGGGCGATCTCCTCCAGCCACCTTCTTATGGTAACGTACATCCCAGGGAGATCCAACATGCTTGTGTACAAACTCAACAGGTCCTTTCTGATCCCTCAGAAGTGGTCTTATCAATTAGTTGTGGAGAGGGTTTTCCATCGATGGGATCAACCTTGCTGCAATCTGTTTACATCTCCCACACCAAGAAGTGCAGCAGGTTCTTTTCCCCTGTCCTCACTCCAGGGAAGTCGCCGAGAGATGCTCTAGTCTAGGTTTGGCTCTCTGGTCTCCTTTACATTTTTCCCCCAATACCTATAATTTCCAATTTCTTACAGAAGGCACTTCAGTTGAAGAGCATGGTTATCCTCATTGTCCCTTTTTGGCCTTGTCAAGTGTATCTCCCTTTCTTTTGGTCTCGTCTCACCTTCTGTGTCCATACTGGATACTGGATTCCAGTCCAGGCCTTCTCTCTCATCCCACAAGAGTGGATTTACCCTGACTTTGTAGGCCTCAAGTTGACTGTATGGTTTCTCCAGTTCCACTGATGGTTAGACAGCCCAGGCTTTCCTCCATGTTCAGACAGATTTTACTATCATCCCAGAAGGCCTCTACCAGGAAGATCTATGAGTGTAAATGTAAAGATTCTCTGTTTGGGCTCTGCAGAGGGAATTAGAACCCTTAACTGCCCCTATTTTGGCTGTCCTAGAATTTTTAGCATCTGTTTTTCTGGAAGAGGCTAATTTCTGTACTATCAAATTGCGCTTGGCAGCAGTATGTAATTTTTATTCAGGTAAAACGCTTCCTCCTTAGCTTCATCAAAATTGTGCAAGGCTTTCCTTATAGGTACCTTTTTGCTTAGGCCCCCAGTTAAGAACCCTAAACCACCTTGGGATTTAACAGTTGTGCTGCAGGATCCGACTCCGAATCCTTTTGAACCACTGGCTAGATCTGACTTGGCAGTTTTCCACAATAATTTTTTTTTTCTAATGGCTATTACATCTGCAAGATGAGTATCTAAGCTCCAGGCATTCTCTTCCAAATCTCCATATTTTGTATTTTCCACAGAGGTAGAGTTACCATATGGAGCAATCCATCCTTCTTGCCTAAAATGGCCTCTAAGTTGAATATTAACCAAGACTCTAATTTGCCAGTTTACTTTCCTAACTTCGCTAATAAAGGTAAATACATGCTGCATCTCATGGTTGCACATAGACAGCTCTGCTTTCATCTCCATAGAGCAAAAGACTTCAGAAAGGCAGATTAGTTTTGTGTCATTCTCCTGCAACAAATTAGGTAAACCAGTTTCTGAAGTTCCCTTAGACAGATGCCTGACAGACTGCATATCCTTTGTTTGCAGTTGTTGCCCTTACCCAGACCTCCTAAAGCACACACTACCAGATCCACGGCTACATTATATGTTTTCTGGTCTAGTACTTCTGTTGATGACATTTGGCTGCAGCTACTTGGTCTAATGTTCCTTACAAATTGGGTTTGATTTTCAGATGCAGGGCCTTTGGTTCTGCAGTACTCTTGTAGATTCTTCC
The DNA here is from genome assembly GCF_019279795.1 of Protopterus annectens. Classification (NCBI taxonomy): domain Eukaryota; kingdom Metazoa; phylum Chordata; order Ceratodontiformes; family Protopteridae; genus Protopterus; species Protopterus annectens. The sequence goes on from NC_056737.1 coordinate 147,026,814, forward strand.
TTGAAGGCCACCCAAGGTTCATGTAGCTGGGACTCTGCCCCATCAGTTGAGGAACTAATGAAATGACATCAGATATTAGTTATGTGCTCACCATAACTATGCATCTGTGTTGTCCATTTTCATTCTTCCTCTACTTCCCACCCACCCTCCTCCTCCCTTTCATTTTATTCCTGGAGTGACCTTATGTTTGTTGTGGAACCTCTTTTCCAGGTTTGAGCCCCAGTCCTTTCTGTTAGCCTTTTTTTTTATCTTAGGCTGAGGTTAGTTATTTCTATAGGTTATTGGGCAGCAAACTCAATATGAGGTATTACAGGGTGACTGAGGCATTATGGATAAAGGGAGGAGCTTGAGAATTGGATCCAAGAGTCTAGTGAATGTGTTCGAGCCAGATCCAAGGTTGGATCCGAGGTCCATCAGTTGAGGAAGAATGAAAGTGGACAACACAGAATGCATAGTTATGGTGAGTACATAACTTTTTCAGGTGCCCAAGAAAATAAAATACGTCATACATATTCTAGATTGTGGTGGCCTAAATGTGTTCTTCCGAAAAGGAACCTTTTGAATGGTCGTGGTGCAGTCCATCCTTCTTTGTTTGTCAAAAGGGAACTTAATGTATTGTTCAGATGACCCAAGATGCTTTCCTTCAGTTTAAAATCCTCAGTGAGGTTTTTGCAGTATTGAGCCAATTCTGTCATTGTCCATTCCGGGCTCTCCCTTTTGGTGTCACCTCAGTCCTCTAGGGTTTTAGCAAGTGCATATCTATAGCTGCTGTTTTCCAATAACTGTAGAGAAAAAAGAATGTTAAGTTGTCAATCTCGCCTTCATTCTTGCTGGATAGGTTCTGAGCCGACCCTCGGCTCCGACTCAGCCTATACTAAAGCTCGAGAGCTATTTATACCGGCTCGAGGCTACCCTATGTCCCACAATGCTAGGCGCTAACTGCCCAGATCTCATTTGCCGCTTACAGCTGCGAGGTGCGTTTATTACCGGCTCTACAGGTTAGACGTTATAATTCGAAAATTTCCATCTTTTAGTCAGATTTTTAGTTAGTTTTTAGTTAGCGACCATCCCGTTAGCTTCCCTTCATAGCTAATCCCCCTTCCGGTCCCTTTTAATCTTTATCCTAACCCCCTTTAGTTATAAGGTTAGGCCTTTGGGCCTATTCTGCTTCTTAACTTGTCAGTTTAATTTTTGTGTGACTGACTTAGCTTGTTTTAAAGGGTGTCTGTGTGTGTGTGTGTGTGTGTGTGTGTGTGTGTGTGTGTGTGTGTGTGTGTGTGTGTATTTTTTGTACTTTTAGGATGTCAAAAGACACCAGGGTCTCAGGCTTCAAGAAGTGTGACTCGTGCTGTCAGAAAATGTCGCTGACAGACAGTCACACTTCTTGTGTTTCTTGCCTGGGCCCTCTGCACCTGCAGGACTCTTGTTCGGTCTGGCATGCGTTCAGTCCAAGAGTCCTGCAGGAACGCAGAAATAAGTTAATTTTGAGGGGCTTGTTAAAGCCTGAAGGTTCCCTGACCAAGTCATCGTCGGGGAAGCCTTCAAAGCCATCTAAGCCGTCTGCTCCAAGCTCAGAGCCTTCGACTGGTGGTGCTCTGACTGCTGTTACATCGGCTCTGGCTGGAGCCGATGTTTCCAAGATACAGTCTTCATCATTGGCTCCGGCTGGAGTTGACGTTCCTCAAATTCAGGCTTCTACATCGGCTTGAACCAGAGCCGATGATTCTAGGACTCCGTCAGCGCTGAGAGTGGTGTCGGCGCCATCTGCTAGCCGTAAAAGGTCCAGATCTCCGTCCTTGGAATCTGTTCACTCAGCTCCGAGGTCTCCCTTACTCTTGGAGTGGAGTCATTGAACCCATTCCTCCAGGTCTTCCAGGCTCTCGGACCATGACCTCGAGAGGGTGGTTAGTAGACTTCTTAAGTCTCAGGCACTAGCCCAAGTGCTCCATAGCCCTTCTCAACAGACAGTGGCTATCCCCACCCCATCTTCGATTCCTCCTCCGACTCTTCCTCTGAGTTCGGAGCTGGAGCTTGTGGGAGCCGTGGCCGTCGACAGGTCGGAGCCGATACCTCACCTTTCAGCTCCGTCGTCGGCTCCGGTCTCTTCCATGGTCCCATCCTTGGAGGGATCCGGGCGCATGGACTTCCTCGTTGGCTCCAAGGGGGTGAGTGGCATCGGACCCTTGTCCGACCCCGTTCTCCCTCTCGGAGCTTCGGTGCTGGTAAGTTCGGCCCCGACATCGGCTTCGGAGCCGTCCCTCTCGGTGCCGGGAGGGGTCCTTATCTATTCGGAGCGGGGACCTTCTACCCTGCCTGATAGGGGCGCCTTCAAAGTCATGAGGAGCGTGCTGGCCCCTGTGCCTGCTCCACGGTCGGCTCCCTCAGCTCCTCCCTCTGTAGTGCCTGCTGCGGTCTCTACCCACCCTCTCATTCCTGACCGTAGAGATCCAACGCCTCAGGTTTCCCCATTGGGAATATCCTCCTCTTCCGAGGTTTCCCCTGATCCGTCAGGGAACCCCTCGAAGAGGAAATGTAAGAGGAAGCATGTGGACTCCCCTGAGTCCATTACATCGGATACCGACTTGGATGAGTCGGAAGGGTCCCCACGGTCCCCCTCTGAGGATGTCTCCTTTTCAGACATCCTTGAAATCCTGAAGCAGAGGGGGAACTGGTCTACCCTTAATCCTTCCGAGGACGAGTCTGTTTACCTAGAGGCTTTTGGCACTCACCCTTCCACCTCCTGGGTGTCTCCGCCCTTTGACCCCCTCATGGAAGTGGTGGCACAGAAGGCGTGGACGACCCCTGATACGATGGAACCTACCCCACGGAGGCCTTCCAAATTCATAACAGCCCCTTCGGACAAACAGTTTTTAGCCAAGGGTGTCCCGGTTGATGCCATGGTGGTGGCTGCAGCCACTAAGAAGGAACTGGCTGATCCTTCAGTACCTGTCCATCCTCCTAACAAGGAGTCTAGGACTATGGATAGGTACGGCAAGCAGATGTTTTCTTCAGCGACCTTTGTCATGCGTTCGCTGAATTATCTGTGCCACTTCACCCGCCTTCAAAGAGACATGCTCAAAGAAGTGGGTGAGGTCTTGGATCCAACAGCTGCGGGGTCTCAAGACAAAATAAACTCCCAGCTGGCAACCCTGAATTCCATTGTCAACTCCTCCATGCGGCTTATTTCCTATGCGGCCGATGGGGTGAGTAGGGCTGCAGGCACAGGCGTTGCCTTAAGGCGTCACGCCAGGATGCGGCTTTGTAACTTTGCAGACCCCTTTAAGGCGTCCTTCACTAACTCCTCCTTTGACGGTTCAGCTTTGTTTGGACCTCAGGTGAAGGATACTTTGACCCGATGCGAGCAAGAAGGCAAGACTCTCTCTGCCGTGGGAGTCCGTTTTTCCACCCCGTCTAGACCATACCCTAAGGGTCAGAAGGGTGGGAAGATGTGGTTCCGTAAACCACAAGAGGTCGCGCCTGACGCAAGAGGTCAGTTCCCCTCTGGAGGCAGGGGGGAACAATAACAGACGCCGCCCTAGGGGCAGAGGGGGTCCGCAAAATCAGGGTAGCAGAGAGTTTCTTTCTGACAAACCCTTCCAGCATCCCAGAGAAGCTGCCCGACTGTCCGCCTTCGGAGGCAGTCGGGGGAAGGATGTCCTTCAAGGATGCATCTGCAGTCCTTACAAATGGGTTGTCCTGTCGTCGGGCAGCCCTTCAGTCGGCCGGATTCCAAAGTCTGGGTCTGGCCTCGGCTGGTGTCGCACTTCACCCGACGTCATAGCTGCAGTTATTCGGGTATAAAGGCATCAGCCGACGCCATTTTCCTCAGTCTTTCTTGCCGCGTGGCGCCCGAAGCAGAAGCTGTTCGCAAGTGCCGGTCGGTCAGAACCAGAGATTACTACTACCGAATACCACTTCGAAGACTTCTAAAAAGCTAAGTACCCCGTTGGGGACTCTTTCTTGCCTCAGCCGATGTCAGAAAAAGTGAATAACTGTTTAACTTGTGGGAAACAAATACCTCATAAAGATTTCCACTCTTACTGCTTACCTTGTTTAGGCCCAGACCACGACGTAGCAGCTTGTCTAGCCTGTGGTTCTTTTAACCGACGGACGCTTAGACGTCGGTCAGAATTTGCTGAACAGTTTTTCGGCTCTGATTTTGCTTATATTATGCCGTCAGATCCTCCGACTTCACAAATATCCAAAAAACGCAAGGAAAAGGACCGACACTCACGGTCCGCGGTTTCGGCCGAAACCGCGGTTAAGCCAACCGCGAGTGTCTCTGTTTCGGCTGAAACCGAGCAAGCGGTTCTTCCTTCAGCCGAAAACATGCCTTCTACCGAGGCCTCTTCTAACCTGGTGGAATCGGCTTCTGAAATCCAACCTGCAGTTGCGGTTTCTCAGGAATTATCTGACACTATTCCCTTGGATATTTCCACCCTGCACGTGGAGCTGCTAGGCCTCCTGCAGCCATGTCCATTAAGGCCTTTGCCAGGGCTAAAGCAGCTAAAGCTACAAAAACTGTGCCTGTTAAGACCCCCTTTCACAGGCCCAGCTCCAGTACCCAAATGCTTTCTCTAGCAGAGGATCTCATTTCTTTAATCCGGGGATCCCAGACTCATCCAGACAGGGCCTCTCATCCACCTCCAGAGAAGAGGCCTAGAGCAGAGCCCCCTGAGCCGGTGTCCTGAGATGATTCCTCTGATGATACAGACAATACAGACCCTCCAGAGGCTCCTTTTTCCCCTTACGAAGACTCTGATGCTGAAGAGTCCATTCCTTCTGCCTCTCCACCGGAAGAATTTTCCTTTGGGGAAACCTTGCATGCTATGAGGGAACAATTTCAGTGGCAGGGCCAAGATTTCTCAGACTCCAGGAAAAGGCTAAGAACCTTTCTGCATTTACCACAACATAGGCCTTTAGCCATACCTCCAGTTCTTTCTGTTGTAGATGATGCATTTAATGATGTTTGTACTGCTCCTGATTCATTACCTCCGTCCCCTGCTAAGCCCGATAGGTTCTACAGGGTCCCGGACACACATCACCATCTATACAAGGCTCCTTTTGCAGATCCAGAGACTATCTCCCAGAGGTCTAAGGCTGTAGCTACTACCTCTGCTAAAAATCCTCTGCCCTCTGAAAGGGAATCCAGGTCCTTAGAGAGATGGGGTAAAAAAGTTTACACTTCTGCTACTCTGTCAGCTAGGGCCTTGAACTGTCAATTTCATATGATCCAATATCAAGAATTTATGCTAGACCAGTTAACTAAAAAAACTGTCCTCTGATGAACCTTTTGATAAGAAGTATGTTCAGGAAATGGTATATAACATTCAGCAAGTTAGTAACCATTCTTTAAAATGCGGCTATGATGCACTGGAGGCTTCCTTTAGATCAGCCATGACTGGCACAGTTATCAGAAGGCATGCATGGTTGAAAGAGCAGGCCTTACCGGACCATGTCAAATCAAAACTATTAGATGCTCCCATGGACAAAGCCAATTTATTTGGTTCTCCTGCACAACAGGTACTGAAGAAGATGGAAGAGAAGGCAAAATCTGTACAAACAGTGAAAGATTTCTTACAGGTCCAGCCTCCAAGGTTTAGCCGGAATTGGCCCTCCAAAAACTGGTCCTTTCCAGACTCCTCTAAAGCACAGAGAGGCAGGAATAGGCGTTCAAGAGGCAGAAACCAATCCAGGGGTGCCTACAGGGGACGCCACTGGCAGGGTAACAACCAGCGAGGCACAGACGCAGCCACCACCACTGCAACAGGACAATCACAGTGACTTGGCTCTGGCACCACCTACCAGGGAACAACTAGAAGCACCCTTAGGTGGAAAACTAGCTTTATTTTCAAACAACTGGCATTACATCACAAGGGACAAGTGGATTTTGCAAACTATACACCAAGGTTACAGGTTTCATTTCCATACTCTACCAGGAAAGAGAGGAATGCCAAACCTACCTCCGAATCAAAAGGCAGAAGCTCTAAAACAAGTAAACCAATTATTAAGCATGAGAGCTGTGGAAAAGGTACCATCTATGGAACAAAGAAAGGGATTTTACTCCAGACTCTTCCTGGTACCAAGAAAGGAGAGCAAATGGAGGCCTATTCTCGACTTGTCCGCATTAAACACATTCCTCATTGTTCCAAAATTCAAAATGCTGACTCTACAGCAGCTTCTTCCCATGCTGGGCAAGGAGTCTTCGCTGGTAACTCTAGATCTCAAGGAGGCATACCTGCACGTCCCCATACGACCAATTTGCAGAAGATACCTCAGATTTCTTGCAGGATCAGAGCATTATCAATTCTCAGCATTGCCCTTTGGCTTATCTACTGCGCCCAGAGTGTTCACGAAATGCCTGGCATCAGTAATTGCGCATTGCAGGCTTCAGGGAATCCAAATTTACCCCTACCTGGACGACTGCCTGATACAAGCGGACAACAAAAACAAGCTGACAGTAGACTTACAAAGAGTCATTTACCTGCTACAAGGCCTGGGATATACAGTCAATATAAAAAAGTCAAGACTGATACCATCCCAAAGAATAACCTTTTTGGGTGCAGATCTGGACACATCAAAACAAATGGCATTCCTAACTGCAGAAAAGCAAGAGCAACTACCTCTCTACTTCTTGGCATTAACAAAGCAGAACCATCTAACAGCAAGAAAAGTACTGCAAGCCCTGGGCTTCATGGCATCCTGCATAATACTGGTCCCTCATGCCAGACTACATATGAGAAAGCTACAGTGGTACCTAAAGAATTTATGGTCTCAACACAAGCACAGCCTAGAAACCAAAATTCCAATAATACCATGCCTGAAGCAAGAGTTCCTATGGTGGGCGCAGGCCTGTCAATCAAACACAGGATTGCCCTTCTACAGCATTCAACCAAGCCAAACCATCACAACGGACGCCTCAGACCTCGGTTGGGGGGCCCACATGCTGGACAAGTGCATACAAGGCTTATGGACACAAGACCAGCTGCACCTGCACATAAATCTAAAGTAAATGCTGGCAGTAAAAATGGCAATCCAGACATTCAGACCATTTCTCCGAGAAGGTCAATTGATGATAAGGACAGACAACACCACAGTTATGTGGTACATCAACAAACAGGGAGGCACACATTCATACCCTCTATGCCAGATGGCACTGGACCTATGGAATGTGGCTCTGAGCTACAACATTCAGTTACAAGCAATTTTTGTACCGGGAAAAGAAAACATTCTAGCAGACATACTAAGCAGGACTTCCACGGATGCCCACGAATGGATGCTGCATCCGGACATCTTCAAAGCCATTACAAAGAAATGGGGACTGCCAGAAATAGACTTATTTGCATCCCCACTCAATCACCAGCTAAAGAAATTCTGCACAAGGACGTACCACCCACTTGCTTGGAAAGTGGACTCCCTATCTTTCAGTTGGAAAAACCTGACAGCATATGCATTCCCACCACTTCCTTTGATGCACAAAGTGCTATTGAAAATCAAAGAGGACTGTCCAAGGATCATTCTGATAGCTCCAGACTGGCCAAGGCAACATTGGTACCCATTACTAAGGAGCATGTCTCGGGAACAAATATGGGCACTACCCCTAGTTCCACTGCTGTTAACACAGAACAACTACAACATCCTGCATCCAAACCTGAAAACTCTGCAGCTGACTGCCTGGAACATTACATAAGATCAATTAACCCAAATTTATCCCAAAGAGTTAAAGACATTATCCTTGAGGCTCGCAGACCCTCAACAAGAAAAAATTATGCAGCAAAATGGAAAAGATATCTCATTTGGAGTACTGCAAAGGGAGAAGATGTGTCACTGGTAAACATAGCCAACATCCTGGAATGCTTGGCAGAGCTCTTCCACACAGGCCTGTCCTATTCTTCCATCAAGATACATGCATCAGCTATTTCGGCAGAATACAGAGTGGATCCTCCTGTCTTCTCACATCCTCTGCTCGGGCAGTTTCTGAGAGGAATTAAAATGTAAAACCTCCTAGGAAACCACCATTGCCAGCATGGGACTTGAACTTTGTACTAGAAAAATTGACACTTCCTCCTTTTGAACCAGCAGCAACAGCAGACTTACAATACTTATCATGGAAAACTGCTTTCCTGCTGGCAATCACTTCAGCAAGAAGGGTATCTGAACTACAGGCATTAATGGCAGTGCAACCCTTCCTGATCTTCCATCAAGATAGAGTGTCCATGAGAACAAATCCTACATTTATGCCTAAGGTGGTATCCAGAGTGTCTTTAAATCAGGCTATCCACCTACCTATATTCTTCCCCAACCCACAGAACAGGGGAGAAAGACTGTTGCATACCTTGGATGTACATAGACAGTTACGCTACTACCTGGACAGGACCAAGGGCAATAGAAGAACTGACCAGCTACTGGTAGCATATGCAACAGGAAGGGAAGGAAAAGCAATTTCAAAACAGACAATCTCCAAGTGGATAGGAAATTGCATTAGATTTTGTTACTCCTATCATGGAAAGAAAACTCCAGAGAACATCAGGTCTCACTCTACAAGGGCTACAGCCACTACCACAGCTTTCTTACGAGGAGTGGCTACCAAAGACATTATAGAGGCTGCTATTTGGAGCTCCGTGCATACATTTGCCAAGCATTATAATTTAGCTTTATACTCTAGATCCCGAGCAGGTTTTGCCACTGCTGTTTTGCAAGGGATCCTAACTACACCATAATCTCTTCTTTCCTCCTCCCCTAGTTTGGCTATGGTATTCTACCCATTTGTAAGGACTGCAGATGCATCCTTGAAGGACATAGTACAGTTTTGTACCTACCATAAATGTAGATGTCCGATAGGAATGCATCTGCAGTCAGGATTACCCACCCGCCTTCCCCTCTGTGGTACTCCTAGGGTATTTGCCCAACTTATAGCTAGCTGGGGGGGATCTATTATGGTGTATTTGTTTGTATATATGTACATACATGCTTATTTTTTGTGTTTGCTCTCTGTTATTTGGAAACATTGGCATTTATCCAAATTTAGCCTTCCAAGAGGGCACCTGGCATCTGGGGCAAGAAACACTGAGGAAAATGGCGTCGGCTGATGCCTTTATACCCGAATAACTGCAACTATGACGTCGGGTGAAGTGCGACACCAGCCGAGGCCACACCCAGACTTTGGAATCCGGCCGACCGAAGGGCTGCCTGACGACAGGACAACCCATTTGTAAGGACTGCAGATGCATTCCTATCGGACATCTACATTTATGGTAGGTACAAAACTGTACTTTATCACTGTACCCAGAAGCCTGGCTTTCACTCGCCCAAGACAAATGGGGTACAGTCGATCATATCCGAGGGTTACAAAATTCCCTTTATCCACACCCCAACTCAGCCAAAAGGACCCCTTCCAGACGTTCCACCCAGTCTAAGGGAACAAGCAGTACTAGAAATATCAAAACTGCTAACAAAAAGAGCCATCCAGCCAGTCCCAGCAGACCACCAAGGATCCGGAATCTACTCCCAAGTTCTTTTTGGTACCAAAAAAGACAGGGGACTGGAGACCAATATTGGATCTCAGCAGACTAAACAAGTCTGTAAGAAGAACGAAGTTCCGGATGGTCACGCTACAGTCCATTCTACCCTTTCTGGGTCAGAACGATTGGATGTGCTCAGTAGACCTTCAGGATGCGTACTACCACATCAAGATGCACAGGCGCTCCAGGAGGTTTCTCCGCTTCCGGCTGGGAGCCAGTCATTATCAGTTCAGAGCCCTGCCCTTTGGTCTCACTACAGCCCCCCGAGTGTTCACCAAATGCATGGCAGCGGTTACGGCTCATCTGAGGCGTCAAGGATTCCAGGTGTTTCCATACCTAGATGACTGGCTCCTCACTGCCACCACCAGGCGTCAACTTCTCCTCTCCAGAGATTACACCATTCATACTTGCAAAGGGCTAGGTATCTCTATAAATTTCGAAAAGTCTGCCTTGTCGCCTTGTCAGTCTATTACCTTCATAGGCGCCACCTTGGACACAGTCCGGCTTTCCGCAAAACTAACCAAGCAAAGAGTTCTAGATATTCGCAGGCATGTTCACACTTCTTCAGAACAACAAAATCAAAGCCAGGTTTGTCCTGAAGGTATTAGGTCTCATGGCGGCAGCCATTACTCTACTTCCCCTAGCTCGCTTTCATATACGGATCCTTCAATGGATGCATGTTAAGTTGTCAATCTCGCCTTCATTCTTGCTTGATGGGTTCGGAGCCGATCCCTCGGCTCCGACTCGGCACTTGCTTTAGCTCGAGAACTCCTTTTACCAGCTCGAGGCAGCCCCATATCCCATGATGCAAGGCAGGAAGTACCCAGATCTCGTTTGCCGCTTCGCTTGGGAGGTCTTCTCTTTACCAGCTCCTGGTAAGTAGTTCACATTTGTGATATTTAAGCCCCTTTTTTAGTTAAAACTAATTTTTTGATAGTTTAATTTAATTTTAACCTTTTTCTGACAGAAATCCCTGTCTCTTTTAATTTTTTTTAGTCAGTCAATTTTCCCTATCCCATCCCCCCCCTGTTAGGGTGTGTGTGTTGGTGTTTTTTACTAAATACCTCTTGGTATTAGTTTAATTTAATTTGACTGGTGTGTGTGTGTGTTGTGTTTAGGCACCATGTCTAAGGAGAGGGTTTCAGGTTTTAAGAAGTGTGACTCGTGCTGTCAGAAGATGTCTCTGACAGACGGTCACACTTCTTGCCTGTACTGTTTGGGCCCTCTTCACCTGCAGGACTCCTGTACTATTTGTCACTCCTTCAGCCAGAGAGTCCTGCAGGAGAGCAATAAGTTGATTCTCAGGGGTCTTCTTAAGCCGGAGGGCTCTCCGGCTAAGTCGGCTCCACAAAAATCAACCAAAACTGCCAAGGCCCAGGCTTCTGTTTCTAAGCCTGCGGCCTCGGCTCGACTTCGTATAGAGTCGAGATCGGCTCGGCTGGAGCCGATTCTGAATCCACAAAGCTTTGGCGCCGATGGCTATCGGTGCGAATCTGCTGACCACTGTGGTGTCGGCTCATCGGCTCCGACACCCACGCAGCACGGCATCGGTGTCGGCTCCGATCGGCTCCGACACCCATGTGGCACAGGCATCGGTGTCGGCTCCGATCGGCTCCGACACCGTTACTTTGGGCTGTATCGGCTCGGCTGGAGCCGATACATCGAACGTTCTGCCGGCTCCGAAATCGGTGCCGACAGGATCAGTAGTATCGGCTCCGATGGCCCATTCCAGGAAGAGGTCGGGGTCTCCTTCCTTGGGGCCGATACTTTCGGCTCGCCTCTTCTATCGGAGCGGAGCCATCGGAGCCGATCTTCAAGGTCATCCAGGTTGTCAGATCATGACCTAGAGAGAGTGGTCAGTAGATTGCTCAAGTCACAGGTACTGGCCCAAATGCTACACAGTCCGTCTCAGCAGGCGACTGTTGGTCCACACCCGTTACAGTTCCTCCTTCGACTCTACCCCAGAGTTTGGAGTTGGAGTCTTCGGCATGGTTACTGCTACGGCTGGAGGACGGATACCTCCTTCTGTCCCTTCAGCCCCTACTCTTATCTCCTCTTCCTTAGAGGGATTCGGTGGTCGGGCTTCCATGGTCTCCTCCGAGGGGTGAGTGGCATCGGACCCTTGTCCGAGCCCGCTCTTCCCCTTGGAGCCTCGGCCTTGGTGAGCTCGGCTCCGACATCTGCCTCGGAGACTTCCTTTTCGGTGGCCCCTGGGGTTCCTAGCTCTTCGGAGCGGGTTCTCTCGGACCTGCCTGGGAGGGGAGCATTCGAGGTGATGAAGAGTGTACTGGCCACTGGTATCAGTCAGCAGTCTCTTCCCGTAGCTCCTCCCTCTATTGTACCTGTTGACATCTCTGCCACTTCTCTTGCTACAGGACCCAGAGATCCTCCGCCTCAGGTTTCCCCATTGGGAATTTCCCGCTCTTCCGAGGATTCTCGTGATGTTTGGAGATCCTCCTAGGAAGAGGACTTGTAAGCGGAAGCATGTAGACTGCCCCGAGTCTGTCACGGCGGATACTGACTTTGATGAGTCAGTGGCATCCCCTAGATCCCCCTCTGGGGCTGTCTCCTTCTCAGGCATCCTAGAACTTCTGAAACAGAGGGAAACTGGCCCACCAACAATCCCTCTGAGGATGAGCCAGTATACCTAGAGGCGATTGGATCTTGGCCCTCCACCTCCTGGGTGTCTCCGCCTTTCGACCCCCTTATGCAGGTTATTGCACGAAGGCGTGGACAGCTCCTGACTCTGTAGAGCCAGTCCCTAGGAGGCCTTCTAAATTTATCACTGCCCCTAGTGACAAACAATTCCTTACCAAGGGTGTCCCGCTGATGCCATGGTGGTGGCTGCGGCCACCAAAAGGAACTTGCAGATCCTTCCGTGCCGTCCATCCTCCTAATAAGGACTCTAGGACCATGGATAGGTACGGCAAGCGGATGTTTTCCTCAGCGACCTTTGCTATGCTCGTTGCTGAATTATCTTTGTCACTTCACCAGACTCCAGAGAGATATCCTGAAGGAGCTGGGAGAAGTAGTTCAGGATCCTACAGCTGCAGGGGCCCAAGAAAAGATTGCTTCGCAGCTAGGAACCCTCAATTCCATTGCTAACTCCTCCATGCGGCTAATATCTTATGCTGCGGATGGAGCGAGTAGAGCCGCAGGCACAGGTGTGGCTCTTAGGCGCCAAGCCTGGATGCGGCTATGTGATTTTCGGATCCCTTTAAGGCGTCCTTCACAAATTCTCCCTTTGATGGGTCAGCTTTGTTTGGCCCTCAGGTGAAGGAGACCTTGACCAGGTGTGAGCAGGATGGCAAGACTCTTTCTGCTGTTGGAGTCCGTTTTCCACCCCTTCTAGACCTTATCCCAAAGGACAGAAGGGTGGGAAGATGTGGTTCCGTAAATCCCAAGGAGTCACGCCGGATTCACGTGGTCAGTTTACCCCTAGAGGCAGAGGGGTAACAACAACAGACGCCGCTCTAGAGGCAGAGGGGTCCAAGAACCAGGGCAACAGGGAGTCTCTTCCTGAGAAGCCCTTTCAGCATCCCTGAGGTGTTGCCCGGCTGTCCCTCCTTGGAGGCAGTCGGGAAGATTATCACTGTACCCAGAAGCCTGGCATTCCCTCACTCAAGACAGATGGGTACAGTCGATCATATCAAGGGTTACATAATTCCTTTCGAGGAAAGTCCCTTCCCTCAAGTTCCCTTCCAGATGTACCACCGGTCTAAGGGACATTGCAGAGTTAGAAATCGCAAAACTACTGCAAAAAGAGCCATTCAGCCAGTTACAATAGACCATTCAGAGCCGGAATCTACTCAGGGTTCTTTTGGGCCCCCAAAAAGACGGGAGACTGGAGACCAATATTGGATCTCAGCAGACTCAAGTCTGTCAGGAAGACAAGATTCCGAATGGTCACTCTTCAGTCAATTCTGCCCTTCTTACAGAAGGACAACTGGATGTGCTCAATAGATCTTCAGGATGCGTACTATCACATCAAAATTCACAGACGCTCCAGGAGATTTCTCCGCTTTCGGCTGGGGTCCAGTCATTTCCAGTTCAGAGCCCTGCCCTTTGGTCTCACTACAGCCCCCAGAGTGTTCACCAAATGCATGGCAGTGGTCACGGCTCACCTGAGACGTCAAGGATTCCAGGTGTTTCCGTATCTCGACGACTGGCTCCTGTCAGCCACCACCAGGCATCAGCTTATACAAGCCAGGGATTACACAATAGACCTTTGTTCTCATTTGGGCATCTCAGTCAACTTGAAAAGTCATCCTTATCGCCCTGCCAGTCTATTACCTTCATAGGCGCAAACTTAAACACTGTTCGGATGTCAGCTACCCTTACAGAACAAAGAGTTTCAGACATTCAGACTCATGTCAGGATCATTCTGGCCAGCAAGAAGGTACAGGCCAGAATGGTTCTAAAGGTATTAGGTCTCATGGCTGCGGCCATTACTCTTCTTCCCTGGCTCGATTCTACATGCCTCCTTCAGTGGATGCTGTTCACACAGTGGTCATACCAGCAACTCCCAATGCGTCACCAGATTCTGGTGACACAAACATGCAAAGAACATCTTGCTTGGTGGATCACATCGTCTCAGGTTCACCAAGGCAGGTGCTTTGTACCTCCGTCCCCGATAGCCACTGTCACCACGGATGCCTCCCTGATCGGGTGGGGGGGGTCATTATCAGGGCAGGATGGTTCATGGGACGTGGCAACCGTTCGAGTACCATCTGCACATAAATGTCCTGGAGATGAGAGCAGTGCTTTTAACGTTGCAAGCCCTCAACGACTTTCTTCCCGTAGGGACAATTGCAGTCCTCACAGACAACATGTCTGTAGTTTGGTATATCAACAAACAGGGCGGAACCAAGTCCTACCCCTTGTGTCGAGAAGCGCTCAGACTATGGCAATGGGCGATTTCCTCTCATCGGTTTCTGGTAGCAACGCATATCCCTGGGAAAACCAACATTATAGCGGACAGATTGAGCAGAGCTATTCTCATGCCTCACGAGTGGTCTCTCAAGCAATCCATAGCGGAAGAGATTTTTCTGGAATGGGGTCGTCCATGTTGCGATCTTTTGCTACTCCCCAAAACAGCAAATGTCCAGACTTCTTCAGCCTCTTCCCTCTATCAGGCCATCCCCCCAGAGACGCTCTGACCCAGGATTGGCCCCAGGGACTTCTTTATGCCTTCCCTCCATTTCCTCTGATCCCTCAGGTGATCCAGAAAGCTACCGTTTTGAGAGCCAAATTGATTCTCATTGCCCCTTACTGGCCTCGACAAGTTTGGTTCCCGTTCCTCCATCGTCACCTTTTGGTGCAGCCGTGGCATCTGGACCCAGTGCCAGATCTACTGATTCACCAATCCGGTCAGCTGCACCGGTCAATCCCTTCTCTCAACCTCACAGCATGGTTGCTCCACTTCCTTCCTTAGCCAGGCTTCCTTTGATCTCTAACCCAGTTAGAGATATCATAGTAACTTCACTAAAATCCTCTACCAGGAGGATTTACACAAGCAAATGGAAGCGTTTCTCTTATTGGGCTAAGGCCCAAAATATTGATCCTTTTACTGCCCCTGTTCAGGCAGTTCTGGACTTCTTAGCAGAGATTTTTCATGCAGGCTCCTCTTCTTCAACAGTCAGAGTTCAGTTGGCTGCTATTTCTAATTTTCATGTCGGGATAGCAGATCATAATATTATGTCCCATAGGCTCTGCAGGGCCTTCTTGAAAGGAATTTTCCTACTAAAGCCTCCAATCAGGAATCCTCCTCCTCAGTGGGATCTAAATTTAGTGCTGACATCCTTGATTCTTCCCCTTGAGCCAGCTGTTTCTTGTTCCCTGAAATATCTTTCTTGGAAAACGTTATTCCTAGTGGCTATTACATCTGCCAGGAGGGTGTCTGAACTTCATGCTCTTTCAGTTCGACCCCCCTATTTGATTTTTCACAAAGACAGAGTATCCTTGAGAACTAATCCATCCTTTTTACCTAAGGTCGCTTCAAAAGACAATCTGAATCAATCCATTGATCTCCCGGTATTTTTTCCTAACTATTCAGATAGAGCTGAACAAAAGCTACATTATCTTGACGTCCACCGTCAGCTCGGATATTATTTGGACAGAACAAAAAAATTTAGAAAATCTGATCAACTTTTTGTTTCCTATGCGGATAATAAAAAAGGCCTACCTGTTTCTAAAGTGACTTTGTCCAGATGGCTTTCTTCGGTCATCACTGAAATTTATACGATCAGGGGAAAACAGCTGTGCTCAAAACCTAAAGCACATTCAACTAGGAGTTTAGCTACTTCTACAGCTTTTCAAGCTAGACTGCCTTTGGACACTATTTGTGCAGCGGCCACTTGGGCCACTCCTCACACTTTTGTTTCCCATTACAAATTGGACTTGGCCTCCAGGGACAGAGCCAGTTTTGGCTCTACAGTCCTCAAGAGTTTGTTCCATTGAGCCACCCAGGATAGAGGTGCTAGGGGCCGGTCCCATCAAGCAAGAATGAAGGCGAGATTGACAACTTAACATTAAGAAGTTATGTACCTACCATAACGTTCCATGTTAGTTGTCTTCTCTCGCCTTCTTTCTTGCGACCCTCCCTCCTTCCCCCTGGCCTGGACAGACCTTGTATAAGAAACTATTATGCTAAAGACCATTCAGACCTGGTCCTTTTTCCATCTGTAAGTTTCTTCTTCCTTTGGGAAGTATTTTATGCTTGGTGTTATTGCCCTTTTGTCAACAAACGAGATCTGGGTACTTCCTGCCTTGCATCATGGGATATGGGGCTGCCTCGAGCTGGTAAAAGGAGTTCTCGAGCTAAAGCAAGTGCCGAGTCGGAGCCGAGGGATCGGCTCCGAACCCATCAAGCAAGAAAGAAGGCGAGAGAAGACAACTAACATGGAACGTTATGGTAGGTACATAACTTCTTATTTTTTCCCAGTGGTCCTTTCAACAACTTCCAATGTCACACAACATTTTAATAACCCTGTCTTGCAAGAAACACCTTTCTTGGTGGATGGTCTCCCCATAAGTCCTTCAGGGCAGACCATTTGTTCCTTCTCCCCCGGTCGCAAGTCCTTCAGGGCAGACCATTTGTTCCTTCTCCCCCGGTCGCCACGGTGACAACGGATGCCTCCCTGATCAGGTGGGGGGGCATTTTCAGGGCAGGACGGTCCAGGGCACATGGCAACCTTTCGAGTGCCACCTGCACATAAATGTCTTGGAGATGAGAGCAGTACTTTTAGCGTTGCAAGCCCTTCAGGACTCTTCCTATCGGGACTATTGCAGTTCAGACGGACAATATGTCCGTAGTGTGGTACATCAACAAGCAGGGCGGAACCAAGTCCTATCCCTTATGTCGAGAGGCTCTCAGACTTTGGCAGTGGGCGATCTCCTGCATCGTTACCTCTTGGGGCAGCCCTGGCATCTGGACCCAGTGCCAGATCTCTTGACCCATCAGTTCTGACAGCTGCACCACTCCCTCCAATCTCTCAACCTCACAGCTTGGTTGCTCCAATTCCAACCCTAGCCAGGCTTCCCCTTATTTCCCATTCTGTGCGTGACATACTTATAGCTTCCCTAAAGTCATCCACCAGGAGGATTTATGCCAGCAAGTGGAAGTGTTTTTCCTTCTGGGCAGGAGCTAGAAATATAGATCCTTTTACTGCCCCTATCCAATCAGTCCTAGACTTCCTAGCCGAATTGTTTCACTCAGGGTCTTCTTCCTCCACCATCAGAGTACAGTTAGCGGCTATTTCGAACTATCATGCAGGCTTTTCGGACTCCAGTATCACGTCCCATAAGCTTTGTAAAACCTTTCTTAAAGGTATCTTTTTGCTTAAGCCCCCAATCAGGGACCCCCCCCACCGCAGTGGGACTTAAATTTGGTTCTAACCTCCATGATTCTTCCCCCCCTTTGAACCTACGGCTTCCTGCTCCTTGAAATTGCTATCTTGGAAAACTCTTTTTCTGGTTGCCATAACATCTGCGAGAAGAGTATCAGAACTTCAGGCGCTTTGCATTCGTCCACCTTATCTAGTTTTCCATAAAGACAGAGTGTCCCTCAGGACTAATCAGTCCTTTTTACCCAAGGTTTCTTCTGAAGCGAACCTAAACCAGACTATCGATCTTCCAGTTTTCTTCCCCAACAGAGCGGAACAAAAGCTGCATTTTCTGGACGTTCATAGTCAACTCCGTTACTATCTGGATAGAACCAAGCAAGCTAGGAAATCTGAGCAGCTCTTCCTATCTTATGCGGCAGGGAAGAAAGGCCTTCCAGTTTCCAAAGTAACCCTTTCTAGATGGCTGGCATCTGTGATTACTTTCATCTGTCAGCTCAGACGCCAAAAGCTACCGTCAAGGCCCAGGGCCCACTCAACCAGAGCATTAGCCACCTCAATAGCTTTTCAGGCTAGATTACCAATAGATTCCATTTGTGCGGCAGCCACTTGGGCCTCTCCTCATACCTTTATCTTTCATTACAAATTAGACATGGCCTCCCGAAGCCGGGCTAATTTTGGTTCCACCGTTCTCAAGAGTCTGTTCCGATGAGCCACCCAGGGTGAAGGTGCTAGGGACGCGGTCCCATCCAGCAAGAATGAAGGCGAGATTGACAACTTAACATTGAGAAGTTATGTACCTACCATAACGTTCCATGTTAGTTGTCTTCTTCTCGCCTTCTTTCTTGCGTCCCACCCCCCATCCCCCTAGCCTGGACAAACCTAAGGATCCTTGGGGATCTTCTTCTTGCCTCAGTTTTGCCCCCTAGGCTAATCCCTACTGGTAGCTATAGGTCTAGGTGACTTTCGAGTGAAGTTTCCTCTCCTCCTTTTGTTGGAGAGCAGAACTGCTATGGTTTCAGCTATCAAACGAGATCTGGGTAGTTAGCGCCTAGCATTGTGGGACATAGGGTAGCCTCGAGCCTGTATAAATAGCTCTCGAGCTTTAGTATAGGCCGAGTCGGAGCCGAGGGTTGGCTCCGAACCTATTCAGCAAGAAAGAAGGCAAGAAGAAGACAACTAACATGGAACGTTATGGTAGGTACATAACTTCTCATTTTCCCTTATTTGGATGACAGACTTGTTACTGCCCTGTGTCTGCAAGTTCATTCAAACTGTTCTCTTATAGTAATAGTTAGCCTTACAGAGTCTCGTTTGCTTCAAGTGCAGCCTTTCCCTTTTATAGGTTGCACCATGGATGCCGCCATATGTTGAACCTTTCTGCTCTGTGACAGGATCTTAAGCCTTCAGTAGGTGGCACAGTCTATTTTATAAGCGACTTGTCTTAAAGCTGTCTACCTCATGGCAGCTAGCAGTTTCTTTGTACTTCATGCAAGTCCCACATGATGGTCTTTCATTTGACAGTTAAGGTAGTCCCAGCATCTCTGTCCACTTTCCTTCATTTTGAATTTTGAAAGCCTGTCAGTCTCAGCTGTAATCGTCGTATGACATATCAAACCATTAGTTATAGAGTCCCTTCCAGATGCAGGCTTCTCAGGCAGCATTGACCATGGGATGTATTTCTCAAGGATAATAAGGGCACTGCAGTAGCAGACTGTTCGTGGCCTTGGATGCCTCAAGATTCTTTCATATCCGTGTTTTGAAAATTAGGGCAGTTCTTTTGTCCTTATTGGTCTTTCCTGTAACATGGAGAGCCATCTTCATTCAGACAGATGTGATCTGGTATGTTACCATTTAGGGAAGAATACACTCTTACCTAATGTGTTGCGAGGTAGCCGAGAATATGGCATCGAGCCATTAAAATACAGCACTTCTAGGACTGATGCACATTCCACAAGAACCTCTCGCTCACTGGCAGACATTAATCTTTTGATTTCTGAGAATGTCACAAGTGGCCTTTAAGTCTTTCAGATGCAAAAAGTATCTTTCATCTTTGGATCTTCCCAGTATGCAAACTTTTCCTGCTCCAGCCAGCACCTCATGGCTCTCTCTTACCTCATCACTTTTCCAGTAGATCAGACCAATCCACAAGTGGCCAAATGAACTTTGCTTTCTGTTTTCTGTGAGGACAGGATTCATCCAAAAAGGCAAACTTCTGTGAGGACAGGATTCATCCAAAAAGGCAAACTTCTCAGAGGCAAGTTCATTCTTAAAGACATAATCTAGTCCAGGCAAACATAGCTTTCACTTCTGACCCTTCTACAGAAACCCATCTGTATCTTTTTAAAGCGTACTTTTCATCATTCAGGGAAACATAATAAGACGTGCACGTTGTCATCTTGACAGCCTCACTTCCTTGAGAGATGAAGTTCCTGCCTTTTCCCCAGTAGCATTTTATTTATTTTTTTCATTGTCACTGTGAGACCTTCCACCAAAAAGATGTATAGATGAATGGACCCCAGAACTAATAAATGTGTAAACCTCTTTACAGAACCTGTTTTTTTGGTCCTTTTCTCTCTCTCTCTCTCTCTCAAGACGCTGATATTGGTTTCAGTGCTTCAGAGTTTGGCATCACTTTCATTCTTTTCTGTGTTTTGTTGTTTGTTTTTTTACCTTGAACCTGTGAGACCTTTTTGTGATGTGCTTTCTACCTCAGGCGCCAGGTTAGAGAGACTTTCTTTCCATGGGACATTTATCTTCTGCTTGAAAGATGTACTTTTCTGCACTTTGAACAAGCTGCCATTGTAAAGATTATACTTGGAAGATCGTTTGCTTTGTAGCTATCACGTGTGTTTGCGACTGTCTGTGTTTGTCTGCCAAACCTGATTACTTTTTTCACAAGGTAAAGATGGCACTGGAACTGACACGTCTTCACTGAAACAAATATAAATCTGTCTGCCCTTTTTTGATGAATGCTGCAACTGTACTGAATATGTTCTTCACTTTATGGCTGTCCACCAGTAGCTAGATTTTATGCTTACAGAACCTGATTACTTTGCAGAGATGGTAGATAGTGTTTCTTTGCAAAATCAAGGTGGGAGAAGAAAGTAGATAACTAAATAAATTCTACAATGGTGAGTATGAGTAATCCTCCTGCAACCACTAATGCACATTTCACTAGAACACTCCATTTTTTCATAACTCTGTCATAGGTGACTTCTCTGCAGCTGCAGTTTGGTCATCCTTGAACACTTGAGATACATGGGCATTATTTACAGATAATTTTTAAAAAGAAACTTCTGTAATTAGTGGTATGTTCCCATGACAGAGGCCTTCCAGCACTCTTTCTTAAAGATTGTAGAAGATGCATTTTCTTTCATCAAATATGAAAGTGAAGTACTTGACCATCTTCTTAGTCTTCCCTCCCACACCGTCAGGTTTTTTTCTAACACTTGGCTTTGTCCTGTCTCTTGTCATTTTCATCTTCTCACTGCTCAGTGCTGTATACTAAAGAGTTGGAGCATGAGAGATACGTGATGTGTGATGAGAAGTGGGGAAGTGCCAGGCAGCTCAGAAAAGTTTTATCTACCATGTAGTTCTAATACCTGCCTTATCAGTCAAATGCTACTTTAGATGGACCTACATTTTTCTGTTGGCTAGCATTTTTTTCCCCAAGTCAGCTTTTTCCTGTAGTAGTACTTAAAAGAAATGTTCAAGTGTCTATTGATCTGGGAGGATTGGAGAGGAGCAAATGGCAGTAAGTTGCCTTTGGTGATTTGCTAACATTTTGCACTGATTTGTTCTGTTGAAAAATGTAGCTATAAAAACCCTGTTGTGATGTTATCCTATCTCACCTTCATTCTTACTAGGTTGGGTTCGGATCGGATCCTCGGATCTGTCTCTGCCATCATATTCAAGCTCGAGGTCTTCTGCCAGCTCGTGGCTAAACTCTGTCCCAGCATGCACTGGAAACCTCCCCCCAGATCTCGTTTACCGCTAAACAAGATAGGGTGCTCATCTGCTAGCTCTGGCTAAGTATTATCTTTATTTCTTCTTCAACATTAAAAAAAATGAAAGTAATTTTGGTCTGTTATGTAACCTTAAATAGTCATTTTTAGTGAGTAAGTCTATTTTCGTCTTTTTGTGGCTGTGTTTTGCTATTGGCCGTCGTCGTTCATTTGGCCTTGTTGTCCCTTTCCTGGCTTTTCTCTTTAAAAGTTAAATAGCCCGTTTAAGTTAGAGGGCTCTTATTCCTGTCTTGTATATTTTTCTGAAGTTCCTTTGAATACAGTTCGTTTCAGTTGGGAGAACTGGTTTCTCCTTAGCCCTTTTAAGTTAGTGGGCATTCTTAACCCTTTTTTCTTTTCCGTCATTTTAGAAGGTCCGGGTTTATCTAAAACTGGCAAAGCTCTTACCTCTAAATTGGACAAATCTGGGAAGAGATCTTCCTCTTTTACTTTATTGGAACCATCAAACAAGATTTCGAAATTCTCCACACCGGACCCGAAGTTTATCGGATCAGAAAAATCCTCTGCTCCAACACCATCTGTCTCGGTGCCGGTAGAGTTTGAGATACGGAGCCGGTCTTCAGCCTTGGAGCCATTTTACCTTACGCTCAGATCACCAGTTTTACATCAGTCCAAGTCTCCAACCTCCTCGGCTTGGTTTTCCAGGAGTCTTACAAACCACGACGTGGATCGGGTGATGCAGAGGCTGTTAAAGATACCACCACTGACCAGGTTGTTGTTGGATCTGACCCAGAGGACTTTGGATCCTACCGCATCCACCTCTTCTGCTCTGATTCCTCCTCCGATCCAACCCCTGGCTTTGGAGTCAGAAGATCCGGAGCTAATCGTAGTGGAATCCTTGGATGAGAGACCTACTACAGGATCTGTGGATCTGACCTTTGCTGCAACATCCTCAACTCCATCGGAACTCGAGGAGTTCAGGAGCCGACACTGTCCAGTTGGGTCCAGAAAGATGAGTCAAATCCAACAGTTGTCGGATCCCACTTTGCCTCTTGGGGCCTCGGCTTGGGTGAGCTCGGCTACTACCTCGGCCCTGTCGTCCGTGGTTCCGGGAATTCCCTTGACTTCTTCGGATCCAGAGGTATCCCCAGATCAAGGGCGGGAGACTTCTGAGGTGATGAGGAGAGTGCTGTCTCCACAGATGGCCCCACAGTCGTCTCTGGATGTTCTACCCCCAAATGCTCCGGTGTCCGCCTCTATACCCTTGCATCTACAGGGACACAGAGATCCTAGGCCTCAGGATGCCCCACAGGACACCCCACACTCTTCTGAAACCGCTGCAGAGTACCCCTCCGAGGAGGTCCCTCAGAAGAGATTATGCAAGAGAAACATTTAGAGTCCCCGGAGGAGTCCATTGCTCTTGATATGGATCTCGATGAAGCTGAGTGGTCTCCACGGTCACCTCCTGACGGTGTATCCTTTGGAGACATCCTGGAAATGTTAAAGCAGAGAGGCAGCTGGAAGTCCACACACCCTTTAACAGAGGAGTCTGTATAGCTGAAGGCCTTCGGATGTCACCCTTCCACCTCTTGGGTGTCTCCACCTTTCGATGAGCTTATGGACCTAGTTTCTCGGAAGGTGTGGGAGTCCCCAGATTCAGTGGAACCTGTTCCTAGGAGGCCAAACAAATTTATCACAGCCCCGTCAGACAAGACTTTTCTAACCAAGGGAGTCCCAGTAGATGCTATGGATGTTCTTTGTGTTTCACTGTTGAAGTCATCACACTTGGGTTATCCTGCCAGGGGTAGCCTTCAGTCGGCCCGAATACCAGAGGCTTAGTATTTTTGCGTCGGTTGCTGTCGCTTCAGTACTGACATCAGGTCATCATGGGTATAAAATCAGGCAGCCGACGCCATAACATCAGTCTTTCTTGCCAAGGAGCCCGAAGCAGAAGCGTCTGCACGAGTGCTGGTTGGCCGCTACCTGTTTTCGTTTCCGAAATTGATTCATCTTTGGGGATCCTTTTTTCTTGCTCTAACCGATGTCAGAAAAAGTTAACAATTTTCTCGCCTGTGGAAAGCAAATACCACACTGAGATTTCCATTCTTACTGCGTTACCTGTTTAGGCACAGATCACGACATACCTCACTGTCATGTGCTTTGTTCAACGCCTCAACTATTTCTCATTGGACCCTTATTGTAGCTAAATACTTTCGTTCTCTATCTC